>NC_057865.1:78454148-78757362 GCF_019393635.1 Dromiciops gliroides | reverse complement strand
CTTTACCTAAACCCAATGACATTGATTTTACCAATTTATTGACATGTTTGCCAATCTGAGATTGTTGTTTTAATGTGACTTTATTTTATTATATTTCTGATTTGAAGCATTCTTTCATTCATTTGATTTTCTAATGATTTGTAATTTGGGAAAATAATTCATTATTCATATCCTTTAAAGACTTATTTTGAGTAAATTTCATTATATATATATGTGTGTATGTGTGTGTGTGTAAATATTTTCTCTGAATCAACAATTTCCCATCTTATCTTAGTTGTAATAATTTTGTTTGTGATTTTTCCATTTCCTGTAATCATTATTATTTGTTCTATCTTGTGTAATTGCCCCCTAACAATATCCTACCTAAAGCTTTGAAAAATATATGATAAGCTTTTATTCTCATTTTTATGGCATGGTATTTAATATTCAGGTTGTGAATTAATTTTGAATAGATGAGAGATAGTGACCTAAAGCTAATTTATACTACACTGCTTTTGAGTTACCAGCATGTTTTATAAAATAAAGTGTTCTTTTTGAATTAACTCATGTTGAAAGATTTATTAAACATTATTGAATCTCATTATTCCTTTCTTTTTTGAGTTTCATTATATCTAAGTCTCCCTTATCTGTTCTGTTTAGTTGATCTACTTTTAATTTTTAAACAAGTTACAGATGTTAAGGTTTCTGCTTCATACTATGGTTTGAGATCTAGAAGTGCTATTTCCCACTCATTTCTATTTTTAAAAATTAATTTCATATTCTAGTCCTTCCATTTCTGGAAATGAATTTTGCTGCTAAATTTTTTAGCTGTTTAAACTGTATCTTTGGTAGTCATGCTGGTATATACCAAAATCTCTAAATACTTTTTTTCTTGGTATTTTATTTTTTATTTTGTTGGTATGGCCCATCCATGATCACTGATTGGTCCTTCATGTATTTTAGATTTTTTACTTTATATCTTTAAGGAACAATGAGGATTAGAAGCAAAACAATTATTAAGTGTTCTTTATGAGTATGATTTTCATTTGTCTGGGTTTATTTTATGCCCCCTTTATCTGCTTTTACACTTCTAATTCATTTTTCTTCATTTTTGTTATTCTAGTATTTCTAGAACTACATCAATTAACAACTGCCTGGAAAGGAGTAATACTTAAATTATTCCTGTATTTGTTGGTGAATTTCTTAGTATATCCCCATTGCATATTATGTTTTTGTCAGGATATCAAGAATAAGATTCTTCTATATTGATTTAATTTTCTGCCTTCTTTTTGTAATTTTGTGTAACTAAATATTAGCACTTTTTAGCTTTTTTCATATTTATTTTCAGTCTCCAAGTTATGCTTAATTTTTGTAGTTTCCTGTTAGAGCAGCAACACTTGCACAGGCAGTTACCAGGTTACCTCTACATAAAGCATGCTTTTTAGAAAATTTATTATGGTGGATAAAAATGGCCATTGGTTTGGAAGGTCAGTGACATCTAAGGATCTCTTGGCCTTAACTACATTCTCAACAGTTGGCATGGGTATTAGCAAGGAATGTTAGATCCCTTCTCCACACAGCTTTGCTGTAAGCAAAAGTGAAAAGATAAAGAAATGCATAAAAACATATTAGAACTCAAATATTGTGTAAACTGTAGTTGCATTAGTATATTTCAAGTGTATCTTCTTTCTTCGAGGGGGAGAGTGTGTAATCCCAAATTTTATTGATAAATATTTCATGATACAAAGATTAAAGACCACTAGTTTATACCTCTTTTCTGTCACTATCACATTCTACCATATTTGTGTACATGCCATATCCCACTCCATACCCTCAGTAGATTATAATTGCTGTGAAGGGACTTTCATATTTTGTCTTTTTCCAACATTGGCCATATTAAAAACATTCAAGTCTCTTTCTGGTTTTGTGTTTTGTTTTGTTTTGTTTTGTTTTGTTTTGTTTTGTTTTGTTTTAAGTATCACCTATTTGGCAGAAGAAGGGTAAATAGATTCATCTCCAGTCTTCTTGATTTATATTTTATTATTGTGGTAAACATAGTTCTAAAATCTCCCTTTTAACTCTATAAAATGGTTGTGTAGTAAATTATTCTAATTCTGCTCACTTCGTTTTTAATCTGAACAAAGAAATCTATTCAGTTTCCTCTGAATCTGTCCATTGTTGAATTTTCTTATGATGCCATAATATCACCTTCATATTTTACAATTTCTTTATCCTTTCCATATTAGGTAGACACCCCTTAAGTTTTCAATTATAAGCTACCAAGAACTATTTTAAATACTTTTTTAGGTATACTTTCCCTATTTGATTTTTGGGGAATATAGACCTATGTGTAGTAAAATCAGGTCAGACAGTAGACATAATTTAGTAACTTTTTAGGATGTAATTTCCTATTGTCACACACTCACACACACATATGTGTATGTATGTATATTTATATGTATATGTATATATAATATGTTACAACTTTTCATCAATTGTTAATTTAGTTGCATGGATAGAATCCACTAAAGGGAAGAGAGAAATGTCATTTGTTTCTTATGCACCTGATCAGATAAATTGGTATGATTTCATTCATAAGGAAATGCTTCCTGCCTTCTACTTTTTCCTATATTTTGTAAATTTTACTTTGATACTTCAGTGTATCTACAAGCTCATCATTCTGGGTACCCCATCCAATCAACACCACAGCCTTCTCAGGCCTTTTAATCTAACATAATTCTCACTCATAGATATAGCAAGATGGCTCAATGCATAAATCACTGAGCATTAAGAAAGGAAAACATGGATTCAAATCCAACCTCCAACATTTCCTGGCTGTGTGAACTTGGGTAATTCATTTTACCTCTATTTGTCTCAACCTATTGTAGTAGGACATGACAGATGACTCCAGTATCTTTGCCAAGAAAACACCATGGTCCATGGTGTCATGGAGATTCAGAAACAATTAAATGACTGAACAACAATTATCACTCTTCCTATAATTAATGTCTAATGAATCCATCCAACTATAGGGATGATTTCATCTAGTTCTTTTATTAATTTGTAGTTTCTGGTAAAGCCAGATACTTTCCAGTTATACTTTACTCTGTTATTCTTCACTCTATTGTGAAGATGGTATTCCCTTTCCCAGTCAAACAGTAAAACATTTACTAAACAGTAACTATGTACAGAAAACTAAATACTGGGCATATAAGTAGGAAAATATAAATTGTGTCCCTCATAAGGAACTCTGCTGGGTGAGACTAAATACATGGAATGGCTTAGTAAATGTTTTACTCATTTATCTATTCTATATTTTTTGTTATTTTAAGTAATCTCCCACCTCATTAAGTTACATTATTTTTTATCAGAATTGGTATCTACTAGAAACTATCTCCTACTATCTATCTACTAAGTGGTTGGTCAATTAACATATCCTTTTTTCCTCAGTTCTCTCAAGTTCAAAATGTAGATTAAGAAAAAAATAACAATTCTGTATGGGAAATATAAATTGGACAATAACAATTTAGTAGAAGTTCTTCAGAGTGAAGTTCTTCCTTAATCAGGAGATGATGGATACCATTTTAGGGGACTCCCTTAAAGCAGATGGGCAAAATTACTTACTTATTTTCACTACCTTCTACTTACATGTAGTCGAAATTCTTCCAAATAATCAATCCAAACTGGTTAGACAATTTTTCCATTCTAAGTTCCTGACTTGCCACCAGGATGTTTATGTATGAACTAATTAATAGATTGAATTAAACAAAAAGTCATTTTTAAATGAAACTAGTTGTTTTAAGAAAAAAAAAGTCTAAAATTAATTGTTCACTGAAGAAAAGTCTATTTTTTCTTCCCACCTCTAGCCTTTCCATTGACAAATGAAGAAAAAATGAAACCCTTTTTTAGCATATGTCCATATCAGTCAAAACAAATTCTTTTTTTGGACATACCTAAAAAGTATAGATCACAATCTACACTCTAAATCCATGACCTCTATGTCAGTTAATGGGTAGCATGTTTTAACATGAGTCTTCTGGAATCATAGTAAGTCATTTTATTGATTTGATTTCTTAAGACTTTCAACATGAATACATTATAGTTTTCTAAAAATAATTTTCATGGGGTAGAAATAAATAGTTGTTTTCTAGATGTCTTAAATATTTAGTGCCTTTTTTTCTTCCTATCACTTATTTTTAACAAAGGCTAAAGTATTACCCAAAAGTTAATGTAAGTAGAAGAATCCCAGGTGTAACCAAAAGGTGATATTCCATGTAGCTCTTCTGAAATCCATTTCTGACCTACAGAAATTGGTTTCTTTATGGGACTAGACAGGAAACGTAATAAAAAGTCATGTTTTTATTGCTCTGGACTTTATGGAACTGGATTCAGTGGCTCTACACATTGACTTAAGGAACAAAAAAACAGGCTTGGACACATTGTTTGATATATTTTTCCAAACACATTTATGCTTCTTTGATTTGGGAGAAAAGGACAGAAGGAACGTCTAAGGGAAAGGAGAGAAAAATAATAGGAAAAATTTTAAAAAGAGATTATTATCCCAGAGTCTCAAAAGTGATGTTAAAATGATTAATTTGAAACTGGCAAGACAACGTTCTATGCTTTCTAAACTTGTATAATTCCCCATTTTTATCTAAAACTAATCTGTAAGCAGTCAAATATGATTACCCAAAGGTAAACCCAGCAAAATATGCAAAAGCAAATAAATATTATTGCTATTAAATCTTAAAACTTCAAAGGGATAGTTCTCTGAAAATATAGTCTCTCAATTTAGTATTTCTTTATGTGCAACATTTTTGGATGTACTAATTTTTTTAAACTTAATTGGGAACTTAGTCTGCTTTTGCTATTCCTGCCAAAATCCCTTGTTGAATATGAATTGTATACAGTATGAAGCTGCATCATTTTCATAATTTTGGACAGGAAAAAAGAAAAAAAAATTGCTGTTTTATGGGCAAAAGGATGGGAAACAAATGCTAGACATTTCTTTTAATGCTCTTTTACTGCATGACAGAGTTGGCCTCCTCAGGACCAATAACCATCGGAAAAAAAGCTTTAAATTTTGCAGAGGGCTTGTATTGTTTTTCATTGGGATTTTGTAATATTGTAGAAAACATTTTAAGTAATGGAAGTAAGCAACAGAACTACAACTAGTAAATGTTTCTGTCCAAGGCAAGCTGCTCAAAATTTACTCATGGCAGCCATTGCGTATCATGCCCAAAGACAACATTATGAAGAATGCACAAACATAAATACTTTAATTCATAATATGAATAAAATACAATATGTAATTTAGACAAATTTAGCAGAGTGGGCGAAAGTATTAGTTACCATGGCAATTTTACACTGAGGAAGGAGTGAATTTGTTCAATTTTTGTATTCACTTATTTTGATATCCTGAGTAAAATCTTCAGTTATCTGCCAAATTTCCACATTTCTATTAAAGGCATCACCATTCTTCTTGACTCTCAGGTATATAACCACTGTGTTATCATTAATTCCATACTCCTCCCTGCCTGACGTATCCAAACAGGAAGTGTATGTTTTTCAACGCAATCTTACAACATTTATTATATCTTATCCCTTTTATTTGCTCATATAGTTGTTCCCTTGGTCTAGGTCCTCATTATTGCTCATCTACATTATTGAAATAGAACCTCTCTTCTTCTCTCTACCTCAAATCTTTTCCTCCTTTGATCAGTATTTGACATAGTTAAAAACTTTCTGTAAGTATAGGTGTGATTGTGCTCCTTTTCTATTCCATAAACTCCAGTAGCATTCTCTTGGCTCTAAAAATAATTATGAGCTTCTCTGCTTATCTTTGAAAGCCCTTCAAAACCTGGATTTAGCCTGTTTTTTTTTTCAGCCTAATTGGATATTCCATTCCATGGAAATACCTAGGTGACAAAGTAGATAGATTATTGAAATTGGAGATAGGATGATATGAGTCCAAATCCAGCCTCAGATATATACAATCTTTGTGACTCTAGACACATGTCTTAGCCATTGTCTGCCTCAGTTTCCTCATGTGTAAAACAAGGATGATCATAGCATGTACTTCTCAGGATTGTTATAAGGATCAAATGAAAGAATTTTTGTAAATGCTTAGCACCATGCCTGGCACATGAAGTGATTTTGTTGAATGAATCCCTCTTTTCTGGAATGCATGCTTTTCTAACCTCTTCCTCATAGAATCTCTCTTCAAGATACACTTCAAGCAGCTACTACCTTTTCTGATACCCTCAATTGTTTATGTTATTCCTTTTAAATTATCTTGTATTTAACTACTTAATTTTGATTTAGATTTATTCTTTTTTGGGGGGCAGTTGGTGGTGCAGTGGATAAAGCAGCAGCCCTGGATTAGGGAGGACCTGATTTCAAATCCAGCTGAAGACACTTGACACTTACTAGCTGTGTGACCCTGGGCAAGTCACTTAGCCCTCATTGTCCCCCCCCATTCTCTTTTTATTTCTGTCATTTTCATTCATGTCTGACTCTTTGTGACCCCATTTGTGTTTTTCTTGGCAGAGCTAATTAATTATCCTATTTCCTTCTCCAAATCATTTTACAGATGAGGAAACTAAGGTAAACAATGTTAGATGACTTGCTTAGGATCTTACAACTAGTAAGTGTCTGAGGGCAGATTTGAACTAACAAAGAGGAGTCTTCCTGACTTCAGGCTCAGCATTATGTCATCTCTGCCACCTAGCTGCTGTAATCATTAAGAACAGTTAAAACAACTATTTCCATTATTCAAGTGTGATATCTTCAGAATGATTATTTAGCTGTTGAGCAAGTTCCTATTTTATTCCACTAAAGAATTAAAAATATATATATCTTGAGCATGCTTAAGACTCTGTTGGTCTCACAATCTTTACTAGTAAGATGCTGCTTTTGAGGAATGAACAGGTAATATAAGAAGAAATGTACAATATGGTATTAATTAGGTCTATTAGGAAAGGTAGACTTTGGCATTATTTAACAATCTATGTAGTTATGATAATGAATTACAGGACTATAATTATTAGAATAATGGTCTTTTGTCAGTCACAAAGATACAGCGTTCCTGCTCTAGAAAAGACAGTAGACACCAAAGGTACATGATTAAAGATGGGGATGAACATAAAAAACTCCTCCATTTCCCCAATTCACTGTGTAGACTAATGTACTTCTATAGAGATTATACTTTTTGTATAGTAGAAAGGGAACAGGACAGCTGAAGGGTAAGGATCTGGAGTGGTGCAATACTTTCATTGGTATCAGGGGATCTTTTATGACTAAATTCCCAGTTTTGATGTAGTTCAGAATATTCTCTGCACTTTATAATATTAGAGAACTACTTAAAGTTGTGACAAGTGAAATGACACAGCCCATATATATCAGATTCCTTGTGCCGCAGTGCCACACAAGGTGGAACCTATTACAATGAAGTGACAGAATGGATATGATCAGAATAGTACATGAATAGAAAAAAAAAAATTGATTGCACAGCAGGAGAACAGGAATGAATGTTAACTTCTTACCAGGCAGAGCAGTCCCAAAGATTTTGAAGAAGGCTTCTAGCATATTGCATGAACCCTTTAATGTAGATTTACATCATGATATAGATGATAGTCTCTTTGGATGGATTTCAATGTATATTAGGAGGAAAGGCTAGCAAGGAAGAGCTCACAGGGTCATCAAAGTTTTAATGGTTTTGGATAAGGAGGAATTAGAAATATGGTTGGGATAGCATTATGTATGGAGAGAGACTGCATTGAAAAGACTGAGGTATTAAGACATCCCATTAAATGCTTTTCACTATATGGAAGCTTTTGCAGCTTTGTGAATTTCATCCCAACAAACAATAATACCCTACAATTCAGTCCAATAGACTATGAGTCTTATATTTATGAGACACTGCTAGAAAAAGGGATATAACAACAAGAAAAAAGGAAAATATTTCCTTATCTTGTACTTCTGCAATATCCTGTACTTCTGGAGGCATTCCAAAGGAATGGCATACAAGTTCCATTGTATTCTATTCCCAATTATATTTTCCTTTTTTTTTTTTTGAGATACTCTCACAGATAAATTAGTAGACAATTTAAAAGAGGTCTTTATCAATGGAACATAATCATCACTTTTACCTCTGAAAATGGAACCATATTTTTAAAAATCATAAAATCACCACTAAAGATGAAGAAATTCTTTTCAACTGAATCAATAGTTTTTCTTTATTAAATCATTAGAACTATATTTACTCTTTAATTTTATTGTCTCTGCAATTTTTAATATTTTCTCTACATATTGTAAATGTACTTTATTCTATGTAACTGTGATATAATTTTCCAGATAGATCAAAACATGTCCTTCAGGAATATAAGAATGAGAAATGCATCATAAACTAATTTACCAGTAAAAAAGCATTAAGTACCTACTACATGCAAGATATCATGTTATGGATTGGGAAATATATATATGAATTTAAAATGCCTACTCATAAGGAACTTATATTTAATTTGGGAAGAAAACGTGCAACTGTATACATGTACATAGCACATACACACATACACAAACACATACAGCTTGTGTAAATATTTAACATCTGTATATATGCATATTTGTCTATCATATATAATGTGATATAGCTAAGAATCTATGATGTTGGTACTCTTGAAAGAGTCTTTGCCAACCATGGACAACTTCAAGTTAAGTGGGGTATATGCATACACATACATGCATGTACTAGTTTATGTTCTGCATGTGTACATATATACATTAACATAATAATACATGCATGTATTCATATAGAATCAGTGTCAAGAGAATAAATATAAAGTCACCAAATACAAGGTAATTTTTAACGGAAAACACTTGAAGTATGTAACAATATTCTCTAGCAAAGAAACAAATGCTGAGTTTTGGTGTACTTACTCAAAAGGGGGAAACAATTATTTTATTGGTTACACAAAAAGGTGGGAAATATATACCTTTCTAATAGAGATTTTTAAATTCTCAGGTATTTTTCACCTTTCATGTAAGTGAATCTGACAATTAAAATATAACTGGCAATTCTTGAAACATTTAAATAGTTACTCTTACATTTTTTTACTATGTAGGATTATCAGTATAATTATTTTAAAAAGTATTATACAGAATTTTTCTCTAAAGGAATTCACAGCCTGCTGTGGGTTTCATCCAATCCTCTCAATGCTCTGTGAGGTAGGTAAGGATCTTAGGAAATCTATAATATTAAGAAGTACATAGTATAAATTCTCTCAATACAAGTTCCATATTTACACAGCTAAGTATAGTAATGGAACACATGGGCTATTCAGTGATTGTCCTTCAGTCTTGCCACATGTCCAATATATTTTAGTTCCTATTTCATTTTGTGTTGTAGCCTCTTCTCTGCTCACGTGTACTTCTTTATTATCATCTGAATCATGCTCATCTTTTGTTTTTCAGCAATCATATTTTTCCATGACTTGTAAACATTAAACAATACCAAGATAATCTTGGTAATGAAAATATAAGTCTTTGTTTCAGAAAAGAGTTTAGTGTCATTGAAGGAGCTTTTCAGTTTTCCTGTTTGCTCTTAAGTCATTCAACCCATCCTGTTTAATTCTGAAGCTAACTCATTGTCAGTTTCTATTGTCTATTCACGATATAAATACTTATATAAACATAAATGTATGAACATATGCAGACTGACAGATGAAATCTTTAGCTTCGTCATGTAGCTACATATCATAATTTGGACTAAAGATATTCTTCATGTCATTGATTTTTTCTTTGTGGGCATTTATTCCAAACTCTTCTGGGTACATATGGATATTATCTAGGCAGCAATGTGTTTGTTCTAGGATTTAATATAACCAGGAAAAGGCCAGCTATAACTTGGACTATCTAGAGGACCGCACCATCCAAAGGCCGTCCCTTTTCAAATTGGATTATACAACAATTGCTAATACTTTTGGTTACTATGCCCCTATATTTTATATTTTGTCTGACATTACTTATCAGAAGGACCTCAAAATGTTTATCTCTATTGAAACTTACAAATTATTTTCCATAATTATAATGTATATATGGGAGACAACTTGGTTGAAAAGGACCTTTATGATGATATTTTCCATTTAAAATCTTATCAAATACATTTATTTGACAATTAACAAATAATGACCATAATGATATTTTGTATTCTCTATTTTGAAATTAGTTGTGATGATAAGACTAGGATTTGCTATGGGATATGACTATGAAAGCCTCTTAATAACTTCCTAAAGTCTGTTGGTGTGTGTATATCCATCTATCCATCCACTCTCATAGAACTTGCATTGTTAGTCAGTATATTATTGGTTGTTAATGTAATCTTTGTCACCTTGTTTTGGTACTAAATATGGTCTGATTTTATTTTAAACTTTGGTGTCTTCTTATCTTTTGGATATGTTATAAATTAATCCTTCATTTCTCTTATAAGTGTGTCACATTTAGAATGAATTCTCTTTCGCTTAATGAAGTTATTATTATTATATTATATATTATTATTATTATTATTATGCTTTATCCACTGTGCCACCTAGCTGCTCTGGCCTAATGAAGTTATTATTCTCATCTTTGTTCTCTTCAGTAATGTTTCTATTTACTTTATAAGAATTCATGGAATTGTAATGGCATTGATACAAGTGTGGTGGCTCCACTTTCTTTGATAAGTAAACATATCTTTTATAAAATTGTTAATCTTTCCCATCTTTCATTGATTTGCTGTCTTCCTTCTAGTTTCATCCTTAAATGCCACCCAAATAACTTTGCGGGGTTGAGTCTCTTGCCAAGCATTCCTTCCATTGGTTTTTACCTTTTATTAATTTTGTTTTATGAGATGACACAATTAAAAATCTTCATCTATCCTTTTCTCTAAAATTTTAGAAGACAGATTTATGCTTTAAAATGATCTTTCCCTTACCTGATAAATCTTTCAAAGTAGCATTTGAACCAGGAATTTTCTGATGTTATGACATTTGATTTATTGATAACTTTATATGTTAAATTATTATCATTTTGTCTACATTAATTCTTCCATTTGTATCTTGAGGGCTTTTTAAAATGTTGCAATTGCTTCTTTTTAAAAGACATTACAGTTTTTTTATTACACCCTATTTTTGAGTATGATTTTATAATTTCTTTTAGATTTGTAGTAGTTTTGAGCTTTTCTCTTATAAGTTGATGGTTTGCTTAAATACAGACAACTAATTTAATAACTACTTCCTCATCAGAATCAAGCGCTTTCCTATTGGTTAAATTATAATCTCTCATTTTCATTTTAGTGTTCACGATGTCCAGCACCTTGTAGTTGTTTCCTGACGATAAGTATTCATTAGTTGAATGTATGAAACTTCTGTCTATACTATAAGCTATTTTCCTCATTCCTTATTCCTGACTCATATTTTTTCTATCTATACTTTTTTTCCATCAGCATTTATTCCTACTTGAGTACTGAAGTCACTGAATAGGAATGATATATTGATAAAATCATGCCATTATCTTTATAGACTCCTGCTACATTCCCATCATCAAAAAGTAATGTAAATGTACGCAGATTATTTTTGTTTTCATCTAGTTTGGCATGCTGTATTCCATGGGGTTATGAAGAGTCAAATACAACTGAACAACTGAAGAACAAGATATATCATGAACATTATACGATGAGCTGCCCAAATGTTGCATGAGTCATATTTTGTGTGGTTTTTGGACACATAGTAAAACCAACTCTCACAAATTCTTCATCTTCATCTCCAAAAAAACCCTGTGAGTCATTTTCCTTTTTAACTTATTAAGTAATTTCAGTCATATCTGATTCTTCATGACCTCATTTTGGAATTTCCTTGGCAAAGATATTTAAGTGGTTTGGCATTTCCTTCTCTAGATCATTTTACAGATTCAGAATAGGCAAACAGTGTTAAATGACTTGCCTAGGAACACAGATAATGAGTGTTTGAATTCAGAAAGATGAGTCTTCCTAAGACCAGGCCCATCACTTTATCCACTGTGCTACCTAACTGCTATTTTAACTTCTAACTCCCTTTTAACTATTGCTTCATTTTATCTTCTGATTTTATTTCTAAAATGACCAACATGATTTATTTCACTCTGTCCTTTGAATAGAGTCTTTCCTTTTGGAACAAAGAACTCATATTTAGAATGTCCACCTCTAAGTTAAAGATAGTCTCTCTTGGGCATGTGTGTGAGTCTGTGTATGAGAAAATTTTTGCATTCTCTGCTTCCTTTTCCATTAACTTGTTATGGTCATCCAGTGCTTAACATTTATTAAGTACTTGCTTGTGTGCAAGGCACTGTGCTCAATGGTGGGTATACAAATATAAGTTTTTTTTGGAATAAAAGCTAATCCCTGCTCTTATGGAGATTTACACCTGATAGAGGAGTTTATAATCAATATCATTGCAGAAGTAGAATGTGTTGTCTTAGTCAATGAATTCTTCAGCAACTGGCCATCCTATCAGTGATCAGATTTTTCATACTTATCTAAACTTTTCCTTAGAAAACTGACTCAGTCTATCTCCAGGACTATCCTCAAATCTTTTATAAGACATTAAAGCCTGAACTCAAATGGTATGAACTAGGTCACTCCTAGTAAATCTTTGTGTCAGCTTAGAATTCACCAAATTATTGATTTGCTCCAAGGTACTTGGCTTACAACTAGTAAATAGACAGTAAATGACAATTCCTTAGTCATGAATATTGTACCCAAAACTTGGGAGATTCCAATTTCTTATGATTACCCTTATTGTAGTTCTAAAAACCAAAACATAACAAAATACTTGTAAAATACCAATTACATTACATTTACTAATTAAACCATTTTTTGTTCATCTCAACAAATTTTAATTTAGTAAAATTCAAAGGCAGAATCTAGGAGAAAATTTCTTTAAGTCATCATGAAGAGCCAGCAATGAATGATTGCTTGAGAAGTAGAAGGAGGAGCATGGGGCATTTCAGAAAGGAAAAGACAAAAGGATCCAGTGCAAATGGGAGTTGCCAAAACCATGAAAAACTTTTGAGAGGTGAAAGAAGATAGCATAAAATAAATCCATAATATTGGGGCAGGTAGTAAAATGATAAACTTAGAGAAAGGTGGAGACTTAGAATTTGTTAAGTCCAATCCTCTCATGCTACAGATGTGGAAAGTGAAGCACAGTGAGGTTAGATAGTGACAAAATTTGAACTGTGATGCTCTAATTCCAAGGCTAGGATCCTTTCTGCTATAATATATTGTTGACTCTTGTGAATACATTTTCAGTAGAGTGACCAGCAATGACACAAGATTGCAAAGGACCATGAAGAATGTGAATGGGAAATAAGTAGAGGCATTTGCCTTTTAGATCTAAAATTTTTATTTTTAATTAAAATGTAAACAAAGTTGCAAAATCTTGGAATACAGATATTAGAATAAATAATCCCTAGGTTTTAAGAGTACAATCCAGTGGTTCTTATATGGAAGATGATTTACTTTTGTAGAAAACACATCATCTTTCCTTTAATAAATTATAATTATAGTCATTGTTAGAAGTAGTAAGCTTTATTCTAAATTCTGTAATTTTTTCTAAGTATGGCAGTGTTCTCATTTTGGAGTTTCCATAGTTTACTTTATGTTGAATTTTTTCATGGAAAAGAGGTAATTTCCCAGTCCTCTGGCAGATGGGTAACTTGTAATGACAGGTTATAAATTTTTTCCAACAGTTCCACAATTTCACCCTTGAGTTCTCTCAAAATTCTTGGATGAATTCCATCAGTCTTGGTAATTTATTTACATCTAGATTGTCAATTAAGCAATTTTCAGGAAGTAAAATACAGGAAGTAAAGGCTAATGGATCAAACTGAAATCAAGGGTAGGAAATTATGTTCAATACTTTGATTGTTCAAATTAAAGATGCAGGGATTTATTACCTTTAGTCAATAAGGTGAAATGAATAGAGTTTTAAATTTGGTGTCAGGATCAAATCCTGTCCTTAACAAGTAAAAAGCTTTGTTTTCATGGGTAAATCACTCTTGGTCCTTAATTTGTTCATCTGTTAAATGGGAATAAAAATACTTGTACTTGGCTCACAGGATTGTTCAGAGCCTCAAATGAGGTAACTATTGTCAAGTACATTAGAAATCCTAGAGTGCTAAATAGAAATCAGCTATCATTGTTAGTATCTTAATTGGGATTAGTAGATCCCTTCTTGAATTAGAATGACTATGAATAAAATGGGACTCCATTTCTTTTTCTCTTTTTTTTGCTGAGGCAATTGGGGTTAAGCGACTTGCCCAGGGTCACACAGCTAGTAAGTGTTAAGTGTCTGAGGCCGGATTTGAACTCAGGTATTCCTGATTCCAGGGCCAGTGCTCTATCCACCATGCCACCTAGCTGCCCCATACTACATTTCTTTTAAGAGTTAAATGAGGGGCAGCTAGGTGGAACAGTAGATATAAGCACCAGTCTTGGATTCAGGAGGACCTAAGTTCAAATCCTGCCTCAGACACTTGACACTTACTAGCTGTGTGACCCAGGGCAAGTCACTTAACCCTCATTGCCTTGCCAAAAAAAAAAATAAACAAAATGAGAATATTACCACTGAGACTTCCCCCTTTAATTTTTAGTATTAAAAGACCCTCTATAATACAGAATTTCCAAAATTCTAGTCTAACCTTTAGTAGCTTAAAACTACATTAGGGCTTTTAGAATACTTTGTATATGGTTATGAAATTTGTAAAAAATAGAGAGAAAAAGTAAGATTTCCAAGAAAGAGAGGTTCAGGGGCTAAGCAGTACCACATAGCATGTACTGCATAAGGTAGATGTATGAGTATATACATATATATGCAATATGTAATATTAACATATAAATGTATTTATGATATCTTGTTGTTAGAAAGGTTTTATAGTGCTTTAAATGTTCTTTTTTTGCAGCTGGCATTAAACAAATTGTATAAAGCCATACAAAACTAGAGTTCCTCCTAAGTGAAATACACAGCTATATAAAAGAAATTGGTTTAACCATGAATACTATAAAAGCAAAATGGATTAAAAATCTATATGGCTGGGGCAGGTAGGTGACAGTGGATAGAGCACAGGCCCTGGAGTCAGGAGGAACTGAGTTCAAATCCGGCTATAGACACTTAACACTTACTAGCTGTGTGACTCTTGGTAAGTCACTTAACCCCAATTGCCTCACCAAAAAACAAACAAACAAAAAACTATATGGCCCAGATTAAAATACACAGGTAGGGATGGAGGAAGTCTATTAAATACTAAAACAAGCAAATGTATCTAATATTCTAATCAATTTGGATACTCCCTCAGGCTGTCAAATTAATCTATCAATATAAATTTATGGAAGATGAAAGTATTTCTTTATGTGTTTAATATATATACATAATATATATTACTTTATTTTGGTATTTTAAACTAATATGCCTTTATTAAGTACTAACTATGGGCAAGGCATTCCCCTAGGAACTGTTAATACAAAGATAAAACAATAAAAAATGCATTAGCACACACACAAATAGCCTTTCCTGAAGGTGATGATATTCTACTAAGGCAACAGCATGGAAATGGACACTATAAAAATGGTAATTTGAGGAAAAAAGAGTGAGTCCCCACAAGTAGGATGATCGTAAAAGATTTCCCAGATAATTTCCTGACTATAATAATGGCTAACATTTATAGAATGTTTGCTCTGGACAGGTATTGTGCTAGGTATGTTAAAATTGTTATTTCATTTGATTGGTACAGCACCCCTGCAAAGTAAGTGCTGTTATGATCCTCCTTTTTACAGGTAAGGAAAGTGAGACAAACAATTGTTAAGGGACTTGTCCAGCATCACACAGCTATTAAGTATCTGAGCTTGGATTTTAATTCAGGTCTTTCTAACTCCAGGAACAGTTTTCTATCCATTTCACCACCTACCTACCTGCTTGTCCCATGGGAAATAGAATATGATTTCTTCCTTGAAGGAAGCTAAAGAGCCCAAGAGGAAGATTTTATTCCAGGGATAGATGAAAGCCTATAGCACAGCATAGATATAGGAGATGGAATATTTAATTCACAGTTGGTTCACTCGAATAGTACATCAAAGGTCAAGAGGCCTGGAAAAATAAGAGCTATACTTTGAAAGGCATTAATGCTAAGCTTAGTTGTTTGTGTTTTCTCTTAGCAATAGTAGAAGCCATTGAAGTTTCTTGAGTGGGGTTTTGACACAAATAGGACCTGGGCTTTTGGCAGCAGTATAGAAGATGAATTGGAAAGCAGAGATAAAGGAAACAGATGTCCCATGAGGAGGCAGTTGCAATATTTGAGGTCTCAAGTTATTAAGACCTGAAAAAGGAAATTGAGTTATGAATGAAGAGAATGGGGAAAAAGACAATTTGCTGATGTAGACTGACAAAGTTCGCAACTCATTGTAAAATAGGAGTTGAGGGAGTGGTAAGAATCCAGAATTTTTCATGTGAACCTGGATGAGAGGTAGGCTAATGGTGCCCTCAACAGACATAAGGAGATTGATGCAGAAATGTTGATATTGAGATGATTTTAGAATATTCATTGGCAATAATTCCAATAGACAATTGATGACGTGAGACTAGAACAAAGGAGAGAACTTATACCTGAATATTCATATCTTGTAGTCATCAGAATACTAATGATGATTGAATTCTTGGGAATTGATGAAATCCTAAAGGTAGAAAATATATGTGTGAACACACACACAAACAGAGAAAGAGACAAAAGGGGCAAGAACAGAACATTGTGGTATTGCCAGAGTTGGGTTCAGATGTAAAGCGATGATCTAGTGAAGAAGGTCATTAATTAGTGATCAGAGTGGCAGGAGATAAATGTCACACACACACACACACACATTCACAGAGGAAGGAAAGGATATTCAGTAGGAGTGCATGATGTTTAAAGTGAAATTTCATAGTTTTCAAAAGCCTGAGAACTAATATAATTAGTTTTACCAATTAAGAGATCACTGGCAAATTTATAGAATGAAGTTTTAGCTGAATGATAAGATTGGAAACCAAGTTGGAATACTGAGGAAGATGGAAGTTAGAGGAAATGGAAATAAATGACTTACTCTGTGATTTTCACTTTGAAAGGGAAGCAAAAAATATAATAAGATAGTGTGGTATAGCCAACTGAAGGATTTTAAAGGATTAGGAAGACCTGAGAAGGTTTTTAAATAACAACACATGACCATTAGAATAGTGAAAGTGTAAAGATTATAGCTGCAACAGGGAGGATGTAAAGGGAAATTTGCTGGAGAGAAAGCTATCAAAAGTACAAGAACAGGATTTAGCCTTGTCAGGGAGAAAGACAATAACCTCATCAAAAACTAGAAGATAAAACAAGAAAATGACAGAAAGAAATCAAAGACCTTTGAGGTATACAATAGGGGAGAAGAGAGACCCCATAATGGATGAGTCTACTCATTTACTACAATATGCGCCAATATCTTCTGTTCAAATGGAGAAAGTAGAATATGAGACTGGAGAAAAGAAAAAGGAAGTTAGTAACAGGTATTTTTTTTTAGTGAGGCAATAGGGGTTAAGCGACTTGCCCAGGGTCACACAGCTAGTAAGTGTTAAGCGTCTGAGGCTGGATTTGAACTCAGGTATTCCTGACTCCAAGGGCCAGTGCTCTATCCACTGTGCCACCTAGCTGCCCCAGTAACAGGTATTTTTAGCATTGTGATAAAGAATTAAACCTTGCTTGATAGCAGTAAGTGGCCAGTTTTACAAAAAAGTGTTTAAATTTATGTTGGATCCAGTCTATCACTAGTTTACTTAACTTTCTCTAGTTCCATTGAGCAGAATATGAGTAGGAACAGAGAGGGAAGATGAAGATGGTTAAGAATAATCATGAGAAGGGGCAGATAGGTGGTGCAGTGGATAAAGCACTGGCCCTGGATTCAGGAGGACATGAGTTCAAATCCAGCCTCAGACACTTGACACTTACTAGCTGTGTGACCCTGAGCAAGTCACTTAACTCTCATTGCCCCACAAAATCGAACAAATAAACAAAACAACAACAACAATGATGAATTTTGTCAAGAAATTGCAGACTGTGTGAAAAATAGGAAGAGAATTCGAGAGTCAAAGACATGTGAAGCTAATTTGTAAACCATTCTCAAGTTTAAAAAGGAAAGTCATCAAAGGCTTGTGATGGCTTGGGAGAGAAGTGGAGTTGTGTGATTGGAGGAATGGTGAGGAGTAGTTTTAGGAGAGCTGATTTCACTTGGAGAAGTTTAAGAACTTGTGGTCAAAGAAATTTCAAAGTATAAGAAATTATGGTCAGGTAGAAGACCTTTAAAATGTTATTTATATCTGGATTCAAAATAATTTGAATAATTTTAAATATATCTCCTTAATGAGAGATTGGGTTATATTATACTCTTTGCAAGAAAACAAAGAACTTTTTTTCATCCCTGCAATTACTAGAGAAGGTACAAGTACATTGAGTATTTTTTTTTAGTTTTTTTTTTGTTTTGTTTTTTAGTGAGGCAATTGGGGTTAAGTGACTTGCCCAAGGTCACACAGCTAATAAGTGTTAAGTGTCTGAAGCTGGATTTGAACTCAGGTACTCCTGACTCCAGGGCTGGTGCTCTATCCTTTGCGCCACCTAGCTGCCCCCCAGAGTATTTTTAATTATTAATAAGATTTCCTGTCCTTCATATATGAAAATGGGACTTCTTACTCATCATTTTTAGGACACAGAAAGGATGGCATTTGAATAGATGTATGTCATAGATGACATATCATTTTATGTACTATATGAATAATTTGTCTATAGTAGTGTTTTCTATAGCCACAAAGAACAAAGTATCTAGCTATACTGCATAAGTTTGAGTACAGTCCTTGATTATATGCTACTCCAACCAGTTGTACTAATTCACCATCCATTGAGTTATTTGAATATACTTTGGGGAGGTTCTTACTTGTGTATATGATATGAATATAACTGTAATTATAAATGTCAAACATATTATGACAATACCCTACCCTCTCAGTTTGGGGGCCTGATCTACTAGAACTGCATATAGATGGGATTTCTGCAACATCTTGGAGAATTCTTCTAATTTTTGCTTTAATGGAAGTGTCCTCTACCAAACCCAAGACTGATTTCTTTTATTCAAGAAAGTTTCCTAGCTATACAATCCTTAACTTAGAAAACCACAGAAATTAGCTCAACTCAACCAGAGCAAAGGCTTTTCATTGCAACAGGAATTCATTGTCATCTGCATTCAGAGAATATATATACATTCTTAAATTTTAAAAGGACTTTTTAAAAGAATTGTTTTGGAGGAGGAGATTCTTGTGTCTCATTTCATATTTTCCTGAAGACAATGAAAGACAATGCTGACAATATTAATTATTACTTTCTGCTTGATCATACTGTGAAGAAAAAAAAAAGATTAAGGGGAGGGGTAGAAGGAGGAAAAAGAGAATATCACTGACACAAATGAAGATTTACCATGCACTTTGAAATAATGCTGTTTTCAGTTGTTTAATATCCGGTATCCCAGACATAGCCTTCTGAAAGGAAGGAAGGAAGGAAGGAAGGAAGGAAGGAAGGAAGGAAGGAAGGAAGGAAGGAAGGAAGGAAGGAAGGAAGGAAAGGAGGGAGGGAAATAGGAATGGAAACAAGAGGAGGAGAGGAGAGGAGAGAAGAAAAGAAAGGCCTACATTTCTTTGATTACCTAGGACATCTCACAATACTGACTTCTAAATGAAAAATAATTCTAATTCATTGTTTTTATGTTTTCAAGGCTAACATAGATAACAACTTTGTTCTTTACTTTTCTTCATTTTAGAAGATCTAATTTTCTCTTTGTGTAGTTGTCACACACAAACTTCAGATTAACTATAGAATAAAAAATAATAAGATTTGAAAGAGTCACAGGGTTTAAATAAAATCTATGTCTAAGAATTCATTCTCTTATATCTCCAGCAAGTGGTGCGTCAGACTTTGCTTGATAATCTCCATGAAGCTAGAAAATACAACTTCTGGAAGAAGCAGCTTATTTACTTTTGGATAGCTCAAACCAAGAAGATTTTTTGTGTGTGTGTGTTTTTTTCTTTGTTTGCTTGTCTGCTTTTCCCTGACATTAAACATGATTCTGTCTCTGCAACTTTCTCCCATTGCTTTTATATGTGCAATATGAGGCAAGTAGAACCAATATAGGTAATCCATATTATAGTCATTCAAATATTGGACCTATATAACCATTGCCTCTCCCATGTCTTCTCTTTTCTAAGCCAAGTATCTCTCATTTCTCCAAAAAGTCTTTAATATGGAGTGTTTTCCAGTGCTCTTTACTATCACAGTACCCCTTCTTATTGGGTCACTTCAGTTTACATATCTCTTTCATAAAGTTTTTCAATCTAAACTATGCATAGGTGTCTTGACTGAGGCAGAATATAATGGCAATATTATCCCCTCCTTTATGGTCACTGTTCCTCCCATTATAATTTAAGATTCATTAGCTTTTTTGTTTGTCTCTATGTCATAGCATTGACTCACATGCATAGAAATTGTAGTTCATTAAAATGTCCAGATATTTTTCATAGGTGTTACATTCTGGGTATTTTCCCTTATTTGTGAAGTTGATTTTAAAACCAAAGTTGACATGTATGGTTTCTTCTGAGCCATTTATGAAAATGTTGAAAAGTGTAGGATCAAGGAAAAGAGCCCCCCCCCCCCAATGTACCCAATATAAAATTCTCACTCAGATGACTTTTATCAATTAATATCTCCTTTTTACTGATTCATAAAAATTCAAATCCACCTAACTGTGCCATCATGTAGATGATTTGATATGTCTCAATTTTAAAGGTAATTATGGGATGAGAGAATTTTCTAAGTGAAAAAAGAATAATAAAGAAAAATATTCATTTAGAATGTAAAAAGATGTCACATTTAGAGGTTTATTCAATTTTTCTCCAAAGAAAATCCTTGATGATTTTACCATGTGTAAAGTTAAAATATAATGAGTACATTTCACATCATATGAAAAAACAATGGATTTCGATTTCAATCTCAAGAAAAGAAAGGAATTACAATATTTTGAAATGTGCTCACAAAAATTTATTTTATAGCATCCTTCAGATTAACAAGCCTAAACATATGTTGTTTTTCAGTCATGCCTGACTCTTCATGACCCCATTTGGGGTTTTCTTGGCAAAGATACTGGAGTGCTTTGCTATTTTATTTTCCAGTTCATTTTACCAATGAGGAACTGGGAAAAACTGGGTAAATGACTTGCAGTCATCTCTTAGGCCAGATTTGAACTCAGGTCTTCCTGACTCTAGGCTCAACATTTTATGCACTGTAACACTTAGTTCCTTCTATAACCAACCTTATAAAGGCTCATAAAGGAATCTGCATCTCACTTCTACTGGATATCTCCCCTGCTATTAATGACTTCTATTCCCCTAATATCTCTGGGTAGTTTCAATAGCCCTTGCCCGTCCCAATATGCTTCTTACCTCCATGCTGTTTTGGGCATTGAGCATCTTTTAGATTCAAAGCCTAACTTCCTCCTACATTTCTAGAAAATTGCCCCATTATGATCTTTAGCCTTCTGAAGGGCCCAGATTCCAATCTTACGGGTCTCAGAGGAGTTCAGCAGAATTCAGACTTTAGTAGTATCATTATTTCCATAGTGATCTAAGCTAAATCACCTATTGTAGATTGGCCTGTGAAGCAAAACATGGTTTATAAAATACTTTCTGTGGAAAAATGGATTTAGAGTTCCAACAATCAATTTACAAATCCCTATATTTGTTCTTTCATATTCTTGTTTTATGGTTATAAATATTTGTTCTAAAGTTGCATACTGAATAGATTTCCAAATGCACTGACATTTAAAGTATTTTTTTTTCTCTTTTATGTCACTACTTTAGTTTCCATAAGAGTTTGCAAACTATCAATACATGACTGGAACACATTCTCCTGAAATTAGATATGGAAAAGTTTGACATACTCAAGAACATTACTGGAAAAAAAAACATCTGAAAATAGGAGCTAATGTATGGCACCAAAATGCCTTGGGTTTTTTCCCCATGTCATCTGAATTTGCTACTCAAAACTCCAAGTGAAGTCCAAATGACTTGTAGAACAGTATTTATAAACATTTAGAAAACCTGAAAGATAATTATAATTCAGACTTCATTGGTGAGTATTACATAAAGGGCTGTTACCTGAGTTAATTGAATGAATTAGTATTTTTGTTCTTTAGAACACTTAACTTTGGAGCAGCCCTTGTTGAAGGATATATATACACATATACATATACATTCACACACATGTGTGTGTGTGTGTGTGTGTGTGTGTGTATTATAATTAGCACTGGGGACAAAAGTAAGGATTCAGTGTGGTAAAAGGAAGAGGACAAAAGTCTCCAGGGCATGGCTTCTGGGGAGATGGAATGTACTTGGGGACAATGCTATGGATCCCATCTAGATTTCCAAGCCCTGGACACCTCACTCTGGTCATGGTATTGAGCACTGGTTTCAGGGTAGCAAGTAAGGGTTTGGAAAACAAAATTCTATTTTTGCATGGATTTCCTCTTGGCATCAAAGTGATTTATCAGTAGTCAGAAGGGTAACCAGAATGTTGATATTTCTCCTTTGTTTTTTGATTAAAATGGATTTTGTTAGATATGTGCATTTAGTATTATAAGTATTTATTTTTTAATAGTCATCTATGTTTAAAATTTCCTAAGCACATGGGATCAAAAGACAAAAAGTACTTAATATTGATCTTTTAGTTTTAAAGATAGCTTTTCTGAAGGGTGTCTGTAGCTATGAGTGAGACCAGGAGGCAAAAGTGCCTTTCTTATCTTTATTACCACCAGAAGTCTTTGTGCAAATGGAGGCTTGACATCACTTATGGTGACAATGCAGGATATGTTGTCAACTGCTCCTATTTCCCTTGGAAACTTCTGTGCAGCATGGCTTAAGATCCTCTCCTCATTGGATGTTTTGTTGTTGTTGCTATTGTTGCTGTTTGGGTTAACATTTTTTGGTCAGTTGCGTAAGAAGGAAAGCATGCACAAAGAACTTTTTTTTTTCTCTTCTCAAAATATCATGATATGATAGTCAAGAATAGTGGTGGCAAATTCAAATAGAAATGGGCTCCACTAAATCATACATAAGAACTGCTAGGGGTAGCTTATTGATTAAGCAAACCACACATTTATACTATATACATTCTATTTTAATCATTATAATTTTATGATTTATTATCATTTAACATTATCCTCAACTGAATTTTAATCTTTTTGGCAATGCTAAGAATTGTTGCTGGCAGACATGAGTTAGGACAGCCTGATTTTAACACTTTTACTCAACAATACCTTGATTGGAATTTTTCTCAATTACTGGTTTTATGACACTGAATTAATAATTTAATGTCTCTTGGCCTCAGTTGCTCATTTGTAAAATAAAGGGGGTAGCATTTGATGCCTTGTAAGACCCCCTTCAGCTCTAAATATTTGAACTTATAATTCCAAAAATATCTGAGATGTACCATCATGATTGCATCATTCTCATGATATAAATAATGGTTGAAGAGAAATTCAGCTCTCAACTCCTCAAAGACATGATAGTCTGTGCCTTTTGTGATGTACCCTCTGACATTATTGAACCTAGAGATGTCAAATATTATGATTGGGTGGGACCTCAGAAGTTGTGCTGTATTATCTTATATCCAAACCATAAATTCCTTCTGTGGTTTCACTGACAGCTAAGCATCTATTGTCTTCCAAGAGCAGAGAATATACAGATTCATGAAGCATTTCATTCCATTTTTAATAGTTAGGAAGTACTTCCTTATGCTTAGGAAAATTCTCTCTCCTTGTGAAGTCTTTATAGTGGTCTCAATTTTTCCCTCTGGAACCTCAGAGTCTTAATTTGACCACTTTTCCATAGCATGGCATAGTGTATAGAGAGACAAACATGTAGATCTAAATTAAGCCTCAGACTCATTCAATCTTTGCGACCCTAGACAACTCACTTAATCTCTTTTGGTCCAAGATTCCTCATAAATAAAATGAGCATCATAATGCCCTCTATCTTACAGAGTTGTTACAAAAAAAAAAAAAAACCAAGTGAATTAATGAATATAAAATGACCTGGAAAATTTAAAGAACTATATTATTATATAATTGTCTTGATTATTGTTGATCCAGTTGAGTTCATTGAATATTTATTAAACACTTACTGTGTATACAAGACTCTGTACTAAGTACTTGAAATAGCAATATATACAAAAAGAAAGACACTCTTGCTATATATAAGATTTATTCAAATGGAGGAAGAGAGCAGATGAAAGGGGAGAATAAGAATCAAGGAAAGACTGCAGGCATGGAGTCAGGAGGCAGCTGAAGCATGTGGGCCAAGTCAAGAGAGAGAAGGATGCCTGGTCTGGGGCCCTTGGTAATTCTTTAAAGTATCTGGATTTCATTTTTCTCATTTATAAAATTAGGGAATTATATTTGTTCCTTTGTCAAAACCCCTTCCAACTCAACATTGTATTATCCTATGAAGCTCCTTTATAATTAAAAAACTGAAAAATTATATAAAAGGTTACAGTTATTTTTATAAAATAGGGAGAGGACTGACATATTGACAGAATACCAGTCCTTGCAGCAATATTATTTTTGATGCTTTAAAGTCTCCCCATACCCCCACCACTTTTTTTATGTTTCAAGAGAAGTAAATTTTCCTGAAGAAAAATAGAAGGGCAGCTAGGTGGCACAGTGGATAGAGCACCAGCCCTGGATTCAGGAGGACCTGAATTCAAATCTGGCCTCATACACTTAACACTTACTAGCTGTGTGACCCTGGGCAAGTCAATTAACCCCAATTGCCTCACCAAAAAAAAAAGAAAAATAGAGATCAATATTCTTTTTTTTTTTAAATATGGGGGGCAGCTAGATGGTGCAGTGGATAGAGCACCGGCCCTGGAGTCAGGAGTACCTGAGTTCAAATCTGGCCTCAGACACTTAACACTTACTAGCTGTGTGACCCTGGGCAAGTCACTTAACCCTAATGGCCTCACTAAAAAAAAAAAGAATGAATTGTATTTTCCCCAATTACCTGTAAAATGATTTTAACATCCATTTTTAAAAGTTTGTCTTTCAAATTCTCTTCCTCCCTTCTTCCCCACCACTTGGCCAAGAACACAAGCAATTCGATATGTTATACATGTGTAGTCATGCAAAACATTTCCATATTAGTCAGGTTGTGAAAGAAAACAGACAAAAAAACTTTTAAAGAAACTAAAATAAACAATCATGCTTCAATCTGTATTCAGACACCAACAGGTCTTTCTCTGAAGAGGGATTGCATTTTTCATAAGTCATTCAGAGTTGTCCTGGATAATTGCATCACTGAAAACAGCTAAGTCATTCACAGCTGATCATCTTACAATATGTCAATTACTTTGTATTCAGTACATTTCACTTTGCATCAGGTGTTCATGTAAGTCCAGGGTTTTCTGAAAGCATCCTGCTCATAATTTCTTATAGCACAATAGTGTTACATTGTAATCTCATCCCACAATCTGTCCAGCCATTCCCCAATTGATGGGCATCTTCTCAATTTCAAATTCAACTTTTAATTTTTTTTTATCTTTTTGGATACTTACCTAGTAATGGTATTACTAGGACAAAGAGTGTGCATGGTTTTACAGCCTTTTGGCCATAGTTCGATACTGCTGTACAGAATATCTGAATTGGTTTTCAACTCCACCAATAGTGCATTAATGTCTTATCTTCCTCATATCCTCTAAGATATTTGTCATTTCCCTATGCTGTCCTATCATCCAATGAAATAGGTATGAGGTAGTACCTCAGAATCGTTTTGACCTCCATCTTTCTAATCTATTGTGTTAGAGCATTTTTTCCATATGGCTATATATAGCATTTATTATTTCATGTGAAAATTCTTCATATTTTTTATCATTAATCAATCGAAGAATACTTATTTTAATATATTTGACACAGTTCCCTATGTGTTTGAGAAATGTTGCCTTTTTCAGACAAAATTGCTTCAAATTTTTTTCACAGTTACTATGGCTAGCTGTATTCCCTGCATCCTATTCCCTACCCATGACATTTATTCTTTTCTCTATCTCCCTCAAGTATTTTGCTTCTGAGTGCCCCTTCCCTCAATCTGTCCTCCCTTCTTTCAGCCCTCCCACCTTATCTCCTTCCCCTCCTACTTTCTTAAGCGTTAGATAGATTACTCCACCCAATTGAGTGTGTATGTTATTCCTTCTTTGAGCCAGTTCTGATAAAAGTAAGGCTCACTCACTCCCCAGTACCTTCCCCAACTTCCCCTATACTCTAAAAGCTTTTTCTTGCTTCTTTTATTTGAGATACTTTATATCCCATTCCACCTTTCCCTTTCTCCCAGTGCATTCTTCTCTCACCCCTTAATTTTATTTTTTGTAAAGATATCCTCCCTTCATATTCAGCTCATGCCTGTGACTTCTGTCTGAAGATACTTCATCCAGCTGCCCTAATAATGAGAAAGTTCTTATGAGTTACAAGTATTATCTTCCCATGTAGGAATGTAAATAGTTTATTCTTTTAACATCCATATGATTTCTTTTTTGCTCTTTACCTTTTTGTTCTTCTCTAGAGTTTTGTATTTAAAAGTCAAAATTTCTATTCAGCTCAGGTCTTTTCATCAAGAATGCCTGAAAGTCCTCTATTTCATTGAATTCCCATTTTTCTCCTGAAGAATTATAATCAGTTTTGCTGGGTATGTGATTCCTGATTTTAATCCAAGTTCCTTTGCTCTGTGAAACATCATATTCAAAGCCCTATGATAATCTTGTAACATAGAAGCTGCTAGATCTTGTGCTATCCTGACTGTGGCTCCACAATACTTGAGTTGTTTCTTTCTGGCTTCTTGCAATATTTTTTCATTCACCTGAGAACTCTGGAATTTGGCTATAATATTCAGGGTTTTTCATTTTAGGACTTCTTTCAAGATGTGACCATTGGGGAGGCGGAGCCAAGATGGCGGAGAGGAAGCAGCAAGCTGCCTGAGCTCTCCTTCTGTTCCCTCAAAACGAACATTAAATCAAGCCTCTGGATGGATTCTGAAACTACAGAACCTGCAAAGAGACAGAGAGACACAGTCCTCCAACCAGAGATAATTTAGAAGACTTCAGGAAAAGGTCGGTCTGACTCGGGCAAAAGGGAGGCCCAGCGCAGGGCAGCAACCCAGCGCCAAGGGGGTCGGGGCAAGTCAGCAGGAGCTGCGGGCCACAGCCGAACAACTGAGGCTCCCAGAACCTGGTTCAAAAATCTGGTGGCCAAGAAGGACAGTGGAAAAACCTACCTGCACCGGCCGAGAGGGCCACGAACGGCGGGATCAGACACTGGGGTCTGGCGCCTGGCTGGCCGAGCACAGACAGGAAGTGCAGGGCGGGGGATCTCCACACACCATAAAGGCCTCAGAGTAAAAGCCTGGTCACACAGCACCTATACACCTGCACAAGAAGCCCAAAACAGGGACCCTGGTGCCCCCAGAGCAGACCTCAACTTAAAGAATAAATAAATAGGCTGCAATAATGAGTAAGAAGCAAAAAAGAGCCCTCTCCATTGAGAGCTTCTGTATCAATAGGGAAGAAGCCAACACAAACTCAGATGAGGACAATAGCCTCAAATTGGCTACATCTGAAGCCTCACAAGGGAAGGTGAATTGGTCGCAAGAACAAAAAGCCTTCCTGGAAGAGCTCAAAAAGGATTTTAAAAATCAATTGCAAGAGGTAGAAGAAAAAATGGGGAGAGAAATGAAAGCAAAACAAAAAAACTATGAAAAAAGAATCAGCAGCTTGGAAAAGGAAGCTGAAGAAAACAAAGCCTTAAAAAATTCATTTGGCCAAATGGAAAAAAAGCTGCATAATCTCACGGAAGAAAACAATACCTTAAAAAATTCACTTAGCCAAATGGAAAAAAAGGTGCATAATCTCACTGAAGAAAACAATACCTTAAAAAATTCACTTAGCCAAATGTAAAAAAAGGTGCATAATCTCACTGAAGAAAACAATGCCTTAAAAATTAAAGTGGGACAGTTGGAAGATAAGGAATCCATGAGACACCAAGAATCAGTCAAGCGGAATAAAGATGTGACCATTGGATTCTTTCTATTTCTATTTTACCTTCTGCTTCTAGAATATCAGGGCAGTTTCTCCTTACAATTTCTTGGAAGATGATGGCTGGACTCTGTTTTTGATCTTGGCTTTCAAATAGTCCAATAATTTTCAAATTCTCTCTCCTGGAACTATTTTCCAGGTCAGTTGTGTTTTTTCTAATGAGATATTTCACATTGCCTTCTATTTTTTTTAATTCTTTTGGTTATACTTTATTGTTTCTTGATTTCTCATAAAGTTGTTAGCTTCCATTTGCTCAATCCTAATTTTTAAAGAGTTGTTTTCTTCAGAGAGCTTTTGTACCTCCTTTTCCATTTGGCCAATTCATCTTTTCAAGTTATTCTTTCCCTCCTTGGCATTTTCTACCTCTTTTACCATTTGACCTAGTCTTTTTTTAAGGAGTTATTTTCTTCAATTTTTTTGGTCTCCTTTACCAAGTTGTTGACTTTTTAAAAAATGAGTTCCTTGCATCACTCTCATTTCTCTTTCCATTTTTCCTCTACCTCTCTTACTTTATTTTCAAAGTCCTTTTTGAGCACTTCTTTGGTCTGAGACCAATTCATAATTTTTTGAAGCTTTGAACGTAGGAGCTTTGACTTTGTTATCTTCTAAGGATGTATTTTGATTTTTTTTCACCATAGAAACTGTCTATGGTTAGCATTTTTTTCTTATTTTCCAGCCTATTTCTTGATTTTTAACTCTTAGTTAAAGTGGGATACTACTTCCAGGGTGGAGGGAACAGTGTCTCAAGCTTCAGGGGAGTTGTACAGCTATTACAAGAGATACTTCCAGGAATTTGTAGATTATTAGTTCTTCCATGGTGGTAGGATTTATGGACAGGTATATTTAGTACTCTCCTGGCCTGTGCTCTGGTTTTCAAGCAAATGCTTTGAACAGAATCCCACTTCACTGTGACTGTAAGCTCTTGTGGGCTTGTGTTCTTCCCCTGCCTGAGACTGCCACCCACGATGGTGATCTGGATCCCAGTATGGGCAAAACAAAAGTCCTGCCTCAGTGCTAGCAAAATGATCCCTGTAAGCACTTTCCCATCAGTGGGCTGAGTTCCAGAAGCAGTTGCTACTGCTGCTGCTGATTCAGAATCTCCCAGGGTCTGCTTTTGGATTTCTGAGGCTGGGTCAGGGTCTGGGTCTGGGACTTTGATGGATTTGGGTCTGCACAGGTGTGGCCTGTGTTGGGCTCTGCTCCACTCTTACCCTGGTAAAAACAGAACTTTCCTTCTGGCCTTCTAAGTTGTCTTTGGCTGGAAAATTATTTCACCCCATCTTTTTGTGTGTTCTGCTTCTCCAGCAATTGTTTTATGGCATTATTTGAAGGTATTTGGGGGTGGGGTCTTGAATGAGCTCAGGCAAGTCACACAGCCTTTCTTCTGCCATCTTCTGCCTAGGGAGACCCATCTTCTGAAACATCTGTCTATGCATTGAAGAATCTTTACCTCTGCATCTCCCCCTGACTCACACAGATTTGCATGTTTTTTTAAATAACAAGTGAAAATATAAAATTCAAAATCTTTGGCTAAAATTTTGGGGACCCACATCAGTTGAAGAAAAAAATGTTAACCACACACCTCTTTTCCCCCCTTCTAAATAAGTAAGATGCAGCCTATAATTTAGATTTCTTCTCTCTTTTGAAATAATAGGTTTTATTTTGTTTTTAATGACTTTATTCCAGCAATGTATTTGTCCAGGGAATACATTTAGCTGTGAATTTGTTAGTACAATAACTACCATAGTCAAGAAGTATGTTTGAAATCCAAGTAAACATAGTTTCTGAGTATTACTTGAATAATTAATTAAATTTGGAAACTCCCAGGCATAGCAGCATTTAAAATTGATGATCCAACAGTTTGTCCTTGCTTTTGATATATTATAGGTGCATCTCCTGGCTATGAATACATACACACATAGAAGACAAACAGAAGCATGGATATACTGAGACAGACATCTATAAACAAACAAACATATATATATATATATATATATATATATATATATATATATATATATATATATATAATTTGCTTACAAAAGTCCTGCAAGTTTCTTCTAATCATTCAGTATTTTTAAGTACTCTATTCCAGGCACTGTGCTTTTTCTAAGGAATGCTGAGCTGTAGATAGTAATCAAAAAAGGAGAGTGCCCATATGTCCTACAGGGAAAGAAAGTTGATCACCCATCCCAATTTTGTAGGGCTTAAGTGTTGTGATGAAAAATAATGGGATTTAGCAAATACTCAAAGACCCACCTGGAGACTAATCTAGACTGATTGAATCAAGTGAGAGTGTTTGACTGCTGATTTGCCTACTTCAAGTTAACTGGATTGTAATCACACCTGGCTAGCCCTTAAGAAGGTATTGTTCTCAGAAGCTAGACTGTGAACTCAACTTGAGAACACCTTCAAAACCAATGGATTTGGATGACAACGACCAATCAGCTTGAAGCAGTGTGTAAGGACTGCCTCTGTTCCAGACCTATAAAAAGCTTCCACAATCAGCTTGCTGGGGGGCTTCCTGATTAAAGAAGGCTCGTGGTGGAGGACTTGAGGAAGAACCCAACCAGGCTGGAACTCTAGGCTAGATAGGCCTTTTCTAACTTTCTGAACTCTGTGTGAATACCTGTATGCTTTAATAAATGTTTAATACCCAAAGACTAGTGCTGAAGCTTCTAATTTAAGGTGACCACAACATAGATTTTAAACATCACAGTGTGGTTGAGAGTTGAATATATTTTAATTGATTGAAATATCCAAAGGAATCATATTTGGTCTTCTTTTGGGGTTTACTGTTTTTCTATCAGACTATCACTAGATCACATGAACCCTTTGCAAAAGAATGCAAAGGGCATTTTTAACCCTGTTGTCCTAATAAAGATTAAAGGATTTGTATTAGATACAATAAGTATATAATTATATGATATATGATATTATATAGGTGTATTTCGGGGGAGAGAGAGAAAGAGATAATAGATAATGTTGAACTCCTTTTCTACATGTGTGATAAAGGGCTATAATATGTCCCATTAAGCTTCAAGATTTAGTTTAACTGTTCCCAAGGGATTCTTGTACTTCAATATTCTAGGAAGACCTTCAACATATGCATGTATATGAGTATGTGTGTTTATATGCAGATGTGTATGTCTATGTACACTTATATATTTATATGCACATGTGCATGTACACATATATACATGTATTTGTATACATACATATATGTACATGTGCCTATCTGCATTTATATATGGTATTCTATTTTTGTAAAGATAAGCTGCATAGACTATCATATGGATGAGAATTTCTTTTTGTTAACTATTTTAAACATTCAATGAATTTTTTTTAATTAAGCCAATTGGGGTTAAGTGACTTGCCCAAGGTCACACAGCTAGTAAGTGTTAAGTGTCTGAGGCCGGATTTGAACTCAAGTACTCCTGACTTCAGGGCCTGTGCTGTATCTGCTGCACCACCTAGCTTCCCCCAATGAAATATTTTGTTATTAATTCTAATAAACTTTTAAAGTTGGATATGGATATTGAGGGAAGGTGGTTATATGCATTTTTTGTTATCTATGTAACATTAATAAATAATTCATCAATTAATAACAAAAACATAAAACTTGCTATGAAACTGATACATGAAAACTGCCTCTAGATATTTTGACTTTATTGTTTATGATTATTATCATTTTCATGTTATTAAGAAATTGTTTTTATCGTAGCATTAATAACAATTGATGGCAATATAGCCTTCTTTGAAGATGGTGGTTTTTCCTGCTTATTAATATTTTACCTTGAAATATTACAATGAGTTTTCACAACTGTTCAGACACAGAGTTATGGAAAATAAATATCCCTACATAAGCAGCTTTGTTTGCCTTTTAGATACATGGTAATCGCTAATGGGTGACTTTTTGCAAAAATCACATTATAAAGCATAAGAATTCCATGATTTCTATCCTCATCTTAATGGAGTAATTCTATTAGTTGTCTCATTAGAGGTTATTAACAGTTGAATTTATGTTTGTTGTGCTTTGGTAAAGTGATACATTATATTTATGTTTATTCTTTTCTTTCCCCAGACTCTTCAAGCTATTTTTTTTCTGATATATTTTTTGTGATACTTACCTTTAATTCATTATAAATTGTGGTATTCCATGGTCTAGACCTATATACATATTTATACAGAATCAAAGAGTAATATTTTTGCTAAAACATGGTCCATTACTCTTTTGTAGGAAGAAACTTGGGTGCAAAGCCATTATAGAATTTCACAAAGGCAAAGGATAGGGGGATAATATAGGCTAAGATGACCAGAAAGGTAGGAAATAGATAGAATCTAAAGGGCTTTAAAAACATAGTATTGAATAGTTGATCCAGCCAACAAGAGGTAAACATTGGATTTCACGTAAGAAATGATGGAAGAAAACTCCCCATATCCCTTAGAACTTTAGAAGGCACAGTAAAAATAGAAACAATTTACTGATCATTTCATGAATGAGAGCCCAACAGGAAAGCTCCCAGAGCCAATTCAGAGATTTCAGGTCAAATAAACATATTTCAAGCAGCCTGAAATAAATAGTTCAAGTGTCAAAAATAATGACAATTTGATTTGTGAATATGATATTCCAAAAGGCAACTGATATTGGCTTACAACTCAGAATAATTTAACCATAAAAGCTGAATATAATTTTACAAAGAAAAAAAGGAAATTCAATACAATATAGATTTTTCAAATATTTCTGATCAAATCACTGGATATTAGTAGAAATTCTGAAATGTGAATACAGTACATTTTTTAAATGTGAGCCCATTATATTTTTGAAATGTAGAAACAGCTAAATACCATGGTCTGTAATTTTCTTTCTCTGTTTTGGCTCTGCCTGGTTTAGGTATCAACACCATATTTGTGTCATAAAAGGTATTTAGTAGAACTCGTTCTTCACCTATTTTTTCCAAATAATTTGTGTAGTATTGGAATTAATTCTTATTTAAATATTTGGTAGAATTCACTTGTAAACCCATGTGGCCCTGGAGATTTTTTCTTGGGACCTATTCTCCTTCTATTCTGCCCCTTAATTTTCTTTATATCATCACATCAAAGTCAATTTAATAACAATACAGATAGAGATACAGATCTCAAGATTTAAAAGTTTTATCCTCCCTCATACTGATAGTTTAACTTCATTGAACAGCCTTTCCCCACTCCCCCCTTCCCCTTTATCTCTTCATACTTCTCTTGAGTCTTATATTTGAAGATCAAATTTTATGTTCAGTCCTTGTCTTTCTTCACAAAACCTTGGAAGTACCCTATTTCATTGAATGTACATCTTTTCCTTTGAAAGATAATGAATTCTTAGTTTTGCTGGGTAGTTCATTCTTGATTGTAATTGAAGCTCCTTTGCCTTCCAGAATATTATATTCCAAGCCTTGTGATCCTTTAATGTTGAAGCTGCCAGGTCCTACGTAATTCTGACTGTGGCTCTGTGATATTTAAATTGTTTCTTTCTGTCTGCTTGAAATATTTTCTCCTTCACTTGATAATTCTGGAATTCGGCTACAATATTCCTTGGAGTTTTTCTTTCAGGGACTCTTTCAGGAAGTGATTGATGATGGATTCTTTCAATGATGATTTTATCCTCTCTATAATATCAGGGCAATTCTCCTTGATAATTTCCTGGAATATGGTTTCTATGCTCTTCTCTTGATCATGGCTTTCATGTAGTTTAATAATTCTTAGGTCATCTCTCCTGGATCTATTTTATAGGTTTGTTGTCTTTCCAATGAGGTATTTAACATTTTCTTCTATTTTTTCAGTCTTTGGATTCTGCTTGACAGATTCTTAGTGTCTCATGGATCCATTAGCTTCCATTTGCCCAGTTTTAATTTTTAAGGAATTATTTTCCTCAGTAAGTTTTTCCACCTTTTCCATTTGGCCAATTTTTTTCTCCTATGTGCCAATTGTATTTTTTTAAGGAATTGTTTTCTTCAGTCAATTTGTGTGCTTCTTTTTCTAGAGTAACTCTCATTTGTCTCATTTCTTTTCCCATTTTTTTCTTCTACTTATCTCTTTTTTTTGTGAGGCAAATGGGGTTAAATGACTTGCCCAGGGTCATACAACTAGTAAGTGTTAAGTGTCTGAAGCCAGATTTGAACTCAGGTACTACTGACTCCAGGGCCGGTGCTCTATCCACTGAGCCACCTAGCTGCCCCTCATTTCATTTTTCAAAGCCTTTTTGAGCTCTTCCAAGAAGGCTATTTAATCTTGAGACCAGATCATCTTCCCACTTGAGGCTCCACTTGTAGCCATTTTGACAAACTCATCTGAGTTTGTGTTTTGGTCTTCCCTTTCACCATAGAAGCTGTCAATGATAAGGGTCCTTTTTTGTTTCTTACACATATTGTAGCCTATTTTTAAACTCCTGTGGCACAGGGGTCATTGTTGCAAGAATCTTGTGTTGTGGGATAGAGATCAGGTCACTGACTTTCTGTTCTGAGACCTGTGTGATTTTTGGATTCCTCACCACCTTGGGCTTGCTCTCTATGTTAGGATGGCTTGGTTAAGTTGCACTTGTCCTTTGGGTGGTTCTCTAGCTGGCAGTTTCCCCTCCCAGCCAGGGATGGTGGGTCTCACAAATGTCCTGTTGTGCCACTAGCCTTCTGAGTCAGGACCAAGGGGCCTCAGTGACTTTTTTTTTGTGGGGCAATAGGGGATAAGTGATTTGCCCAAGGTCACACAGCTAGTAAGTATCAAGTATCTGAGGCCAGATTTGAACTAAGGTACTCCTGAATCCAGGGCCAGTGCTTTACCCACTGCGCCACCTAGCTGCCCCATCAGTGACTTATTTATGTTGTGTCCAGAAGCCTCCTGCTGACCTGCCCAGGCCCCCTCAATGGTATGCCACTCTCAACTGTGCCAAGCTACACTGTGCTGAGCCACCCTCCCCTTTTACCCAAGTGAGAAAGACCTTTCCTGAAATCTTCTAAATTATCTCGAGTAAGAAAGCAGTATCTCTCCATCTTATTGTAGGTTGTTCTGCAGTTCCAGAATCCATTTAGGGGCTTGATTGATTGTTATTTAGGGAAAGTCAGAAGAGCTCAGGGAACTTCCTGTCTTCTCTCTGCCATCTTGGCTCCCCCCACAACCTTTTAACAGAAAGTAACTCTTCAAGAATCATAATGTTCTAAGAGGTCTTGGAAGAAGTTAAAAAAAAAAAAAAGACAATGGCCAGAACTGATTTTTATTGTTTTAGTAATCATAACAAAAGAAAGGAAATTGAAGAGGGTTTTTGCTTGTTTTTAATTTTCATTTTATTTTGTAATTTTCGATATATGAAGGAAGAATAAGGGACTTAGGGAGTGGCCTTATAAACTGACATAATTGGGGAAAACAATGAGAGAAAAAGATAGGGGGACCAGGCTTCACTTAAACCCCATTTTTACCTAAACTTACCTAAGGAGAGGAAGATATAAACCAAAGCACAAACACAAACTCTTACAATAAGATTTTGGTATAGAAATTTATTGAATATCAGAAAGAATCCAAGAAAATAGGAAGAGGGTTAAGGTTGGAATAAAAGGGAGGAATATAAACCCTAAGTTCCGAGGAAACTGATCCTGAAGAGAGTTTTATAAGGGAAAATAAAGTAAGGATAAGCCCACATTTTGTGGACATGGACAAAATGGACATTTCTTTTGCCTCAGTTTATTTTTATTTTTTTTCCACAGAGGGATGGGGCATGTGTGTGAGATGTGAGGGAGGAAAAAATGTTTAATAATTGAAAATAATAAAATTTAATTAAAAAATGAAAGGATAGATACAGAATATGAACTCTTGTATATATGGAAGAACAAAGGATTCCATAATTCTGGACCCTACAGCATATCAAAAGGAATAATTAATAGTAATATGGAAATGTTCATTGGAGCCATTCTATAAAAGACTTCAGTGTTAACCAGAGAAATGTGTGTAAGACAATAGAGGTACTAAGGAGACAGTGAAGTTGATCAATTAGTTGAGTCTAATGGTCACAACTGTGCTTTAAGAAACATGTTGGTAGCTTTGAGGAAAATGAAAAGACTTGGAGCAGGTACTCCCATTAGAAAACTGTTGAAATAATCCAGGTAAGAAATTGTGAGGGCTTGAACCAGAGTAATAGTTGTGTGAGTAAGAGTATGAGAAGAAATATGAGATTGTGTGGAGATAGAAATATCAAGAAATGGCTACTGAATGGATGGATATGTGGCATAAGAAAGAGTAAGGATTTGGGGATGAATTCGAGTTCGGAAAACTGGTTAATCTAAATGATAGTGTTATAACCAACAGAAATAGATAAGTTTGAAAGAAGAATGTATTCAAGTGGAAAAATAGAAGTTTGTTCTGAACATGCTGGTTTGGATATGTCAGGAGATAGCAAGCTAAAAAATAGACAGGAATGCAGGACTAGAGTTTAGAAGAGAGGTTAGAGATGGATAGATGCACATGGTATTCATTGGCATGAGGTAACATTTTCAATAAGGTTACTGATGTGAATATATATAGAGAGAAGAAAAGAGTGCTTAGTACAGAACCTTTGTATATACTCAAATTAGGGAAAAAGGATATAGTTGATGATGCACAAGAGTGGACTGAAATGACTTATGTAGTTAAGTCTCAAAGACTCTTGCATCACTTTCACATATCCTGGCTAAAACATTATTTCAATAGTTTCTTGAAATTCTAAGGAAACCTAATACATCTCATACCTAACATTTGAATAAAGCGGCAATTAATTTTGATGGGAAAAAAAAAAAGAATAGGAACAATTCAATTCACTTTAATTCTTTTCATTGTTATTCCTCAGTGTTCCCTTGGAACCAAACAATTTTCTAGGTACTGATATTTAAAATAAGCACAAAAAGAAAATGACAGCAACAAAATACTTTTATCCTCAAGGCCACTTAAATAAGTGTTTTGGTTTTTTGGTGTTGTTTTGTTTTGTGTGTGTGTGTGTGTGTGTGTGTGTGTGTGAGAGAGAGAGAGAGAGAGAGAGAGAGAGAGAGAGAGAGAGAGAGAGAGAGAGAGAGAGAGAGAGTTGGAATATTATAAAGTGTTCTGATGCACTAACAGGCTAAATAACTTTCCCACTGTAACACACATAGTACAGGTCAGAGAGCAGCCAAAACAATATCTATATTTTACACGTTTGGAAACTAGAAATCAGAGAAATCAAGTGTCTTTACCATTGTTACAAAGCTCATTAGCATCCTAACCATTTTTTTTAATAGGGACAAAATGGAGCTTTGATTTGCATTATTATAGCAAGGCTTTTTAAATATATATTTTTTCTTTTCGTTTTCCTTTTCTTTTTTTCCCTCCAGTGGAAAGTGCGGGAGATGGGAGGGAGAAAAAAAATAGATTTGAATTAGATCAGAACCAAGGTTATTGTTTTCTGGAATTTGTCATGTCCGACTCTATGTGACCGCATTTGAGGTTTTCTTGGCAGAAATAATGCAGTGAATTGCAATTTACTTCTCTCATAGATTAAGTCAAACAGAACTCAAATGACCTACCCAGTATCATGCAAGCAGTAAGTACCTGAGGGCTACATTTGAACTCAGGTTTGCTGACTTCTGGCCATGAGCTTTATCCACTGAGCCATCTGGCTGCCCCAGTATCCAATGTACAAGTTCCTAAGCTATAGGTTTCATTCATATAATTTAAGGTTAATAAACCAAAATTCATATGATTTATGTTCCAATATAAAATTTTCTGTTATACTAAATAAAAATACACTTTATAAATATTTATTGTATTTTATATTTTAATATATATTTTATAAATATTAAAATTTATTTTTACATTTTAATGACATCTTTTTAAACATCGCTTATATTTCTTTCCCTCTATCATTCTTAAAAAGCCATGTTATAAAAAATGAGAAAAAAAAGTTCTGCTAAACTAACCAACACATTGAAAAAGATTGACAACATTTTATGCAATAGGGCCTACTCAGTTTTTCACTTTTGCAAAGGAAAAGGAAGGTGCCTACTAATATCTTTTCTTTGGCTTCAACTTCATCATTATAATTTTAAAGCATTCTGGTTTTTATTGTTATTATTGTTTTAGAATTCTCAAATACATTCCCAATCTTATGTATTCTGTTCCCAATTTTTCTCTTCTGTTCCCATTTTTAGCCACTTTACAACAGAAGGTCTCTGGAAACTTGAATTACATATTTCATTTGCAATAGCTACCTATTGCTGGGAATCTTTTAAAAAATGTTGATAGCAGAATGTTATACATAAGAGCCATATAGATAGGATTATTTCTTTGTACTCTTATATTTCAAATAGTAAGGAGAATTCTGATGAATTTATGCCCCAGAAGAAAATAAAATTTATTTTCCTTTTTAAATAGCTAAGTGAAATAACATGTAATGACTTTACAAGCTATTAAAACATCGCACTGTTAGAACTCCTCCAAAACAAAATTGTTTCGGTTTTGCCTTTGGGAGGTCATGAAAGATGTCAGCTGGAGTGAGCTGCGAAGTGGTGCTTTGGAGGATTCAAATAAGGAACCCTGGAGAAAAAGACAGAAGGAAAATGTAGACAGAGAAAGAGAAAGAATCCCTACAGGATAGTTTGTTTTCTGCGTACAAATGACAGGGGGCCTGAAGAGGGTTTTTTTGGTTTTTTTGTTTTTATTGCTACAAATGTGTAAAGTTGTTGAATTTTTTTGTTTTGTTTTGATCTATACTAAATTTGCTTTGTCCTTATAAAAACACATAACATTTCTCTAAAGGATTCAGAATTTTCAGAGATCTGATTTTAGGAAATAGTAAATATCAAGAAGCAATTAATTAAGAATTTTATTTATAGTAATTACATCTCCAGAATGTACATAATTATGTCATGAAAGTACAAGGAGACTGATTTTAGAATTCCTCTTGTCAAGAAATTCACTTACATAGCTTTGCACAAATCATACATTCTCCTTAGTGTCCTCAGTCACTTGGACAATGGAAGCATGAATCCATACTATTAATCTTTTAGGTTTGTAAGGGTCTAGAAGTGAGATATTAAAATAAAATATGAATGACTGATGGGTTGAAATAGAAGAGTTAATGATTTACATAATCTGGTAAAGATCTGCAAATCCAGAAGTTTTTGTTTCTTTGTTTTATTTTCTGCTTCCTTTTAGGAAAGAGACCCCTTCTCTCTCAAAACGTTTGTCTGTTTTTCACATCAACTGAAGAGTTGACTGTAAATATTTAGTACAAAAACTTTTTACTTTTAAAAATATAACCCCTAGAATCCTAGCTGAATTCCTGGCCCCTAACTCTCTCTGGGCCTCACTAAAGTAGATCAAAGTTGTAAAACGGAATGATCTGCTGTGGAGAGAATTTTGATAACTTAGCAAAATATGGTAAATCATAGTTTCTCCAAATGACACTCACTACACATATGTAGGTAAAGAGTTGAAATCATGCCAGCCCACTTGGCCCTGATATATTTATCAGTGGATGATACATCTTGACATTCAATAGAACACAACAAGGCCTAATAAGCTCCCTGTTCTGATTGGCTCAGGGACTTGCTCTCTTGGCTCAGCATCTAACCTGGACTAGTTGAATTAAGGATTCAACTGAATAGTGTTCCAGGAGAGAGAAATATTGTTCAAGCCATTGATAAAAGGAATTGATTAGAGAGGAGAGTAGGAAGTGAACACCTCAGTATCGATCTTGGTTTTGCAACTCTTGCCTAGAAAAGGGCTTTGTTGATCCATTGATGCTAGTTTCTGCATTGTAAGCAAAGAATAGACTAGACATCATGAGGAAAAGCTTGTTCAAGTCTCCACAAGATGCCAAGCAGAAAAACTCAACATATACTTTTTGAGGACCTCATAATGGGGGAAAAAATAACAGGATTAACAAGTTTCTCTCTTGCTACGTATTACTCTCTGAGCACAGACACACTTCCCATTGGACTCTGTCCATATTTATAGGAAACTGTTCCTGGTTGGGGAGATGTTTTGTACCAACTATACCATAGTACTGAATGCCCTTTTCTAAATGCTAATTAAGTGGGGTGAATAATTAGTATCAACTAATAATCATATAGGGAAGAATATTACTTATGGGAACATGTTATTTCTCATCTCTCAGAGCTAACCCTAAAGACCTTAAAGGTCTTTAGCCACTTCCAGGGGACCATTATCAGGGAGTGAGCATTTTCTATGCTTTGTTTGAACATAGAGTTGACAAAAGTCCCCAAGGGGCAGAGCTCCTAAAATTCAGGCTCCCTAATGTTCAGAAAAATTTCATTAATCATAGATTTGATAAATGGATATAATAGTTTATGAAAACCTACCCCCTTGTTTCACAAATGAAGAAATAACTCTAAAGATTTTAAATGACTTGCCAAGATCATTCCAAAAGTAAATAGTAAAAATAACTATTTGAAGTAAAATTCTATGGCTCTGTCAAAACTCTTTCTACAACACCATGCTGCCTGAGTGGATATTGTGAGAATTGGAATCACACCCCCTGCTGAGAGGGACATTGTGAGAATCAGGCCTGAACAGAAACCATGTGACTTGGCATCAGAAAGTGACCATTCTGGGCTTTCCAAGGTCAGATTGGCATCTGGAAGTTGTGCCTGCCACCTGTGGGTCATGTCAATCAAAGTTACCAGCCAATTACCTTGGAGGGTGTGTGTGTGTGTGTGTGTGTGTGTGTGTCTGTCTGTCTGTCTGTCTGTCTGTCTGTCTGTCTATGGATGGCCCTGATTCCTGTTTCACAGAAGGCTTCTTCGAGGAGCAGTGGAAGGATTGGGGACTTTTTGTTCAGGAACTGGCTGTTGGTGGGAGGAACACTCTCTCTCTCTCTCTTAGATAGCTAGATAAAGGCTGTTGTTCCTCCCCCCCTCCCGCACCCCGCCTTTCTCTCTCTCTCTCTCTCTCTCTCTCTCTCTCTCTCTCTCTCTCTCTCTCTCTCTCTCTCTCTCTCTCTCTCTCTCTCTCTGCTAACCCCTAATATACTTTAATAAATGCTTAATGCCCAAAGACTGGTGCTAAAGCTTTTCTAATTTAAGGTGACCATACATTAGATTTTAAACATCACAGCTAGAGTTTTAGGCTTTACAATATCCATTCATTTGACTTACCTGTAAATTATTCTTAAACTTCCTATGTTCCATCATATCAGAGAAAAAAAAATGTCACATGCAAATCAAAACAGAGTAACACTTTTTCACATAAAATTCTTATCTTTTACACTACAATGTGAAGTAGATCAAGTATCCCATGAATTTCATTTTCTTGCTGTCTTCTGATTCACGATAAAACCAGTTCAACCAACTCTTTATCTGCCTCTGAGTAGTCATTTCATTTGCTTGCAACTTCATCTTATTTTTTGTTCCATTTATTGGGAAGATGTTGAGATTTATATGATTCAGTTATTCCACAAATATGTCACCCTTGTTAGTTACTAGATAAAGATTTCACATTTAGAATACAAACAGTTAAATGAATTGTTATGAATGGCATAAGACTGTGTGATTCTAAATATTGGTAGTCCCCCCCCTCCACTATTCTTCCCTCTCACCTCAGAAGTAGAAGAGGTTCTTATCTCCCCCTAAACAAAAATTTTCTCTCCTTTCTATCCACAAAACAATTTTCATACTAATGAAATTGTGTTTGTTTTACTTTCTCCATGATTTTTTTGGATTAATCCCTCCAACCCCATCATAAATATTTTCATAACTTATTTAATAATAGGTGAATTTAATAAATATATTTCTAAGTACTCCACCATGCTTACATTCTCCATTCAGCTTTGTCTTTTGTGTGTCTGTGTCTTTCTGCTATGTGTTTTTTTCTTCTATATTTACTTATATAATCCTTTTTCTGGCAATTGATCATGCATTCTTTGAGGCCAGGGACTTTACTTTCTACTATATTTGAAAGTCAGTGTTTAATCTAGTTTAAGAAGACAGAGAGAACTCAGTAAACCCTAGTGACTAATAATTTGGGCTATTGTATATATAAGAAAATCATTTAAAATAACGCTGGTAAATATTGAAATAGGTGATCAAATTGGAATTTAGATATTAAATGAGATGAAGAGGTATAGCCAGAGAGACTTTCAAGAATGTAGGTCCCACTCTTGTTAGTAACATGCAGGCACTCTTCCCCAGCAACAACTTTTACTCTTCAGTGACAGTTATCTCTTTGCAGTATTTCTTAATGGGTCCTTAATAGTGAAAAAAAGAAAAAGTCTTCTTAAAATCCTAATGAAATCCCTAAAGCTGAAGGAATTGAAATTTTATCTAGAATGGCTAATCACTTTGGGGAAAAGAGCAACTTCCATATGAAATAAGGTATCAATTTTGAGCACCTACTATATTCCCCTCTAGATATTCTAGGGCACTGGTGTTTTCCTTTACTTTTCCCCTCACATATTACACAGTCCAACTTTCCTTTGGTGATAGGGAGAACAACTAGATTTGTGCTTTCATTTGTAAAGGGAAATTTTAGGTTGTAAAACTCTTTGCTAATACAGATTGATATTTTCTCTCTAATTTTTAATCTCCGTTTCCTATAGCAGGAAGATACTAAGTGACTTGACATAGTGACATAGGCAGTATGTGTCAGAGCTGGAACTTGAACAGTTTTCTAATATTCTCCACACAAGGCTTTTCATTCCTAAGCCCTAGACTTATTTATTATCTATTTTTCTATCTATCTATCTCTATTTTTCTATCGACATAACTTTCTTATTTATTTATCATTTATTTATTTATTCATTTGTTAGCATATTTATGTATTTACTTATTTTTTGTTTGTTCATCAATGAATTTTTTTTGATTAATTCATTTATTAATTCAATTACTTATTTGTTTATTTATTTGTTCATTTTTTCTTCTCTCTCTCTCTCTCTCTCTCTCTCTCTCTCTCTCTCTCTCTCTCTCTCTCTCTCTCTCCCTCTCTCAGAAAAGCATGCAATTAGTGCCTTGTGCATCCAGTTTTTCAGTACTTGCACAATAGGAGCCTATAAGGTACCTCCAAGAGTAATTATGCTGTTTGATACTAGGCTAATAAGAAAATTCAATAAATATGCCCTAATTGATTTCCATAAGTGTTTCAAAACTGAGTAGTAGAGAAGTTACCTCCCAAGACAAAGACAATAAAATATATCTCAACTATTTTCCCATCTTTCAGAAAAAAAAATGCTGTTCAAGGAGAATTGTTCTGTCTTTTGAGTCATGTACAACTCTTCATAACTCCATTTGTAGTTTTCTTGGCATAGATACTGGAGGGCTTTACCATTTTTCCTCTAGTTTCTTTTACAGATGAAGATAATGAGGGAAACAGTGTTAAGTGACTTGCACAGGATCACATAGCTCATAAGTTCTGAGATCAAATGTGAACTCAGTTCTTCATGACTCCAGGCCTTTCATGACTCCACTCTATCCACAGCATCACCTAGCTGGTTCAAAGAGAATTAGTTAAATAGAAAATTATTTCAGCATTAGTGGTAAATTGAGGACACCCCTATTGAGAAGGAAACCAAAAAGAAAAGACTTAGAAAACTTAACTATTCTCTTCTTCAAATCAATGAAGTGGAAACTGCTTTGATAATACATAATAACTTCATTTTCCTACACAATGAATTTCTTTATTTTGAGAACTGGATAAAATAAATTTAGATGCTAGACAAATTTGGAACACATTTTAAAAAGTACATTTGAATGAAAACAAAATGACCTTTCCAAATAAAACCTGTATACAATTCTAACACAGAAAACTAAGTGCTTTATTACTTTGAGACTCTGAGGGGAAGAACATATCTTTTTATTGTTTCAAAAGTGGCTAACTGGGTTTTTGCCTTTAGTAAATGATAATCAGATTCTTAAAAATAGTGTAGGCCTTGCACTCAGTTTATCTTTCTGCTGATTTTAAAATCCTAGGAGGGCTGCTTCTGTACTGGGGAGAAAGAACAGGAGATTTTTATCCAGGGAACATTTCCTGAACTCTTTCATTGGTTGAGAGAGGTCTCAGTTTGTCTGCTCCACATTTTTCATTGTGCTGAACTATGGGAAGACACAATCAGGCCATTATATAAGCCAGTATCAGGGTAATGATACTCAACCTGATATATTTAAGCATAAAGGCCATTAGGTCCTCTTCCCTTTGCTGCTGTTGGGTCTCTCTGCATCTCTCCATTCAGCCTGTGACATACAAAACTTAGCATTTTCCCACTCTTCCTAAATTTGACTCCCTGTAGGTTTTTAACTTAACATGTTTATTCTGATCTGTTTCTGACCTTGATTTCTGATGGCTGAATTAATCATATATAGCAGGCTTGAGATCATGCCATGCTTCACATACTAATTATACTGCCTTGTTGGCAATCACCTTGCCTTTCATTCAGCCAATCTATTCATTCTATTTATATAAGCCCCTTCTCTTCCCTTATTCTGGGAAGAATAGTCTACTATAACTTCTACCACTGTTTATGAAGTATGTATGTCAATCAAGACCTCAAAAGCTCCATTCTTTTCCCTGTGATTTCTAAGACCAAAACATTCTTTCCTGGCTACTACTCTTCTCCCTGTATTATCTCCCTACGTTCTTGAAGGTCACGACTATTCTATTCATAACTAGTCATTAGCACAGTCTTTGGCACATAGCAAGTACTTAATTACTTGCATTCAGTAGTTCAATGATCCAGAAATCAATGGTCTAGGACACAGATTGGTCCTGGGTGTCTTCTACTCTAATGTGTTAAGTAGACATTGACTCCTAATTGAGAAATAGGCTTGAAAACAAGTAGGTTTAATTTCAGCCTCCATATTTCTCTAGCTGTGTGATAATAGGAATCTTTCTCTAAATTTATTTCCTTAGTCTGTAAAAATGGGAAGGATAATGCTTGAATTACCTAACTCCCATAATGTTTGTAGTGAAAGTTTTTGTAAATGGTAAAGTGTCACTGAAATATAATTTTATTCTTTTTTATTGCATGGCAACTTGATTCGTGACTCTGAAACATACACAATACCATGACAGTAACCACCCCATAGCAACCATAAAGAAATATTTGTTAAACTGTGTTTAAAAAATTTCTGTTCACAAGTTGATGGCAATCGATATCACTATTAGTCCCCTAAGGCCTCACTCATTATTGTGATGATTCTCAAGATTAAAAGACTCTGGCCACCATTCCCCTATGTGTGCTATCTTCTTCCTTTAGAATATGAGTTCCTGGATGGTAGACACTATCTTTGTTTTGTATTTTTACCCCAAATGTCTGACATCTTGATTGATAGAAGCCTTTTCTTTAAACTCATTCAAAGAGAATCTATTGTGATTAAGTGGTAATGATGTATTCTTAAATGTTACTATTATAAGAAAATATCAATTGAAATATTTTTAAAATAGAACCACCTAAATAACAGCTTCTGAATAACAAGCTTTCTGTCCTAACTCTGATTTCCTCCAATTTAAAAAAAAATGTTTGATTGATTTTTTTTGTTTTTATATCCCCTGTATGTCCTAACACATATTTCTCTAAGTCCCCCACATCCCAGAAATCTATGCCCAATAGAAAATAGGGGAAAATAAATTGAGGAAAACTAAACAATATATTAGATAGCTAGATGACTTAGTGGATAGAGTGCTGGACCTGGATTCAGGAAGACATGAATTCAAACACAGCCTCAGACACTTATTAGTTGTGTGACCCTGGACAAGTCTGTTAACTCTATTTGCATCAGTTTCATCATGTGTAAAATGATCTGGAGAAGGAAATGGCAAATGATTCCATTATCTTTGACAAGAAAACCCAAATGGAAACACAGTTAGACATGACTGAATGACAAAAATATTATCTTTGAATCCTTCCCCTTATTTCTTCCTAGAGGAACATCATTTTTAATACATATTTGTCTTAAAGAAAAAAAAACCAATAGGAGAAAAAATCCAAAATTGATCAATGCATTAATAAATCTGATAATATAGGTAGCGACCCAAACTTATGTAGCCTGCTCCCAACTCCTTGCAAGTGAATGTGGTGAACCATATATATATATATATATATATATATATATATATATATATATGTGTGTGTGTGTGTGTGTGTGTGTCTGTGTCTGTGTATTGATTCTTTGGATATTCATAATCTATTGCACACCACTATCCACTTGTGGTAAAATTATTAGAATTTGGCTGACTCATTTGAGAAGGGCCACAACTGGCCCCCCCTGAAGTTACATATGCTACTGAGGTCAGAAGGAGAAATCTCTCTCCATAGGCATTTTTTGAAGTACCTCCCCTTTTGGGGGAGGAAAATTAGATTCTCGCTGAGGGGATTCTGAGTCTCTTCCAGAGCTCTCTCTCTCTTCTTCACTCTTCTTCCCTTCTGGTGGCAAGAACATCAGCAGCAGCAGTCAAGCCATTCAAGCCTGATTGTAAGCTGTGCTTTCAATTTGAGCTACAAGCTCCAGGTGTTGAGTTACTCTGGTCTTTTGAATAGACTTAGGCTAGAGCTAGGAGGATTATCCATGTTTCTTTTCCACTATTTACTTGTCTTTGATTTTTATTAATTTCACCTTTGCTGTTTATTTTATTCCCAATTAATAAAATCGGATCCATTTGTGGAAAAGAGGCTGAAAGCCTCCTTTCTTATTGACCTGGGAGAATTATCTAAAAAGGCAGTTTGAAGGGGAGTGAGCTTTGAACCTAGAGGTCCCTCATTATTTCTGGGACACCAATATTTTGGTGAGCCACCCAATTAACTCTCCATATATTAAATTTGGCCCTTACACACTGAAATCTGTTTCTAATAATGGTGACAATGAAAATATGATACTTACTTGCCAGAGAACAACGTTCTGGCCATGGTTGAATTGTCACTAACAGCTCTAAGTCAATTAATCAATCATTCAATCAATCAATCAATCAGCATTGATTAAGAACCTACAATATTCTAGACAGTTACCTTTGAAACTCTGGTTACTTTATTACCATTACTAATGTATAGATCTATATTTTTATAACTTCTACCTCATTTAAAGTCATTATTTTTTATTCTTTAAGATGATCTCATAATCCCTAAAGCAAGTTTACTTTTTCAAGATCTCCTTTGTGAACGTTACATCAAAAGAGTTTTGAATATAACAAAGTAGAATATCCGTTAAAAACAAAATTTAAATGATTTTTCTACACAGTGAATGAAACTTTAGCCTTTTCAAAAAAAATCTCTTTAACAAATAGCTCTGTCCATAAAAAGGCAAGTATGATATAACCTCTGGATTGGGTACTAGGGTGACTTAATTAGTTATCTTTACCATTTACTACAAAATAGATCTCTCACTAATGTTTCCGTAAGTGGATGATTGACAGATTGCCTATTAAATATAACTGAAATGAAGGTTGATTATGATTAGATTGTGATAGTTGGAACCTCATTGTTCCTCTTTATGGTTCTTTAAGCATAATGAAATTCAGCAAAAGTGGGAGGAAAAAGCAAAAAGGCAAAGCTCAGATTGAACTTTGGTCTGCCAAGGGAAGACAGACCTATATTGATGGTAGGAGAAGGGACGATGATGGGGAAACATATGTGATATATAACCATAAGTGGTACTTGAGCAAATGGTGACATCTTGCTCTACTAAGAAAAAAAAAAACTGGACAAAAGTAATCTAAAGACCTCCATACTAATATTAAGGTAAACTTGTGAAGAATGAAAAGAGAGGAAGATGATTGCCCAATAATTAGAATCTTTATTTTAAAAAAAACTTAAAAGAAAATTTAAAGCATTAAAGTTTAATGATATGTGGAGCCAAGATGGTGGAGAAAAGCCAGCAAGGTGTCTGACTTCTCCTTTGGTTCCCTCAAAAAGAACATTAAATCAAGCCTCTAAACAGACTCTGAAACTACTGAATCTACAAAAAGGCAGAAAGACACAAACTTCCAACCTGAGATAACTTAAAATACTTAAGGAAAGGTCGGTCTCACTCGGGCAGGGGTGGGGAATGCAGTGCACCTCAGTGCAGCACAGCACAGAGTGGGTTGGAACAAGTTAGCAGGAATCTATAGGCCATAGCAGAGCAAATGAGGCCCCTTGATCCTGCCTCGGTAGGCTGTTGGTAGAGCAGGCCAGTGGTGAGATCCACCAGCACCAGGTGAGAGGGCAGGCTGCCAGCTAGGGGGCAACCCACAATATGGGTATGACAAGGCCTGGCCATCCCATCATGCACCAGTAGCAAGCATAAGGAGAAAGCCCAGGGCAGTGAGAAATCCGTAAGCCATAGAGGCCTCAGAGTAGAAAGACAGTGACACAGCCCCTATCTCCCAGCATAAGAAGCTTGAAACAGTGACCCTGGTGCCCAAGGAGTGGACCTCAACTTAAAATAATCATCATCATCATCATCATCATCATCATCATCATCATCAATCTTCCCCCATCCCCCATCCCCCATCATCATCTGCAATATGAGTAAGAAACAAAAAAGAGCTCTCACCATTGAGACCTTCTGTGTTGACAGGGAAGAACCAAAAACTAACTCAGATGAGGACAATACTCTCCAATTGCCTACATGTGAAGCCTCAAGAGGGAAGATGAATTTGTCTCAAGAACAAAATGCCTTCTTGGAAGAGCTCACAAAGGATTTTAAAAATCAATTGATAGGGGCAGCTAGGTGGTGCAGTAGATAGAGCAGTGGCCCTGGAGTCAGGAATACCTGAGTTCAAATCTGGCCTCAGACACTTAACAGTAACTAGTTGTGTGACCATGGGCAAGTCACTTAACCCCAGTTGCCTCACCAAAAACAAAAACAAAAACAAAAATCAATTGATAGGGGCAACTAGGTGGTACAGTGGATAGAGCACCTGCCCTGGAGTCAGGAGGACCTGAGTTCAAATCCAGCCTCAGACACTTGACAGTTACTAGCTGTGTAACCCTGGGCAAGTCACTTAACCCCAACTGCCTCACATAAAAAAAAAATCAATTGAGAAAGGTAGAAGAAAAAATGGGGAGAGAAATGAAAGCAACACCAGAAAATTATGAAAAAAGACTCAGGAGGTTAGAAAAGGAAGCACAAAGAATCAGCAGCTTGGAAAAGGAAGCACAAAGATTGATTGAAGAAAACAATTCCTTTAAAAATTCATTTTGTCAAATGGAAAAAAGGTGCATAATCTCACTGAAGAAAATAATACCTTAAAAATTTGAATTGGATGGTTGGAAGCTAATGACTCCATGAGACACCAGGAATCAGTCAAACAGAATCAAAAGAATGAAAAAAAAATAGAAGAAAATGTGAAATACCTCATTGGAACAACAACTGACCTGGAAAACAGATTCAGGGGAGACAATTTGAGAATCATTGGACTGCCTGAAATCCATGATCAGAAAAAGAGTCATCATAGTCCAGGAAATTATCAAGGAGAACTGCCCAGATATTATAGAGAGGATAAAAGTATCATTGAAAGAATCCACCAATCACCTCTTGAAACTCCAAAAGGAAAACTCCAAGGAATACTGGAGCCAAATTCCAGAATTATCAGGTGAAAGAGAAAATATTCCAAGCAGCCAGAAAGAAGCAATTTAAATATCACAGAGCCACAGTCAGGATTGCTCAGGATGTGGAAGCCTCATCATTAAAGGACCGCAAGGCTTGGAATATGATATTCTGGAAGGCAAAGGAGCTTGGATTGCAGTCAAGAATCTATTAACCAGAAAAACTGATCATTCTCTTTCAGGGGAAAATGAAATAGGGGGCTTTCAAGGGGGCTTCAATGATTCAATAGGGGGCTTCAATGAAATAGGGGGCTTTCAAGGTTTCCTGATGAAAAGACCAGAATTGAATGACAAATTTGTTCTTAACATAAAAAGACTCAAGAGAAATTTAAAAAGGTAAACAGGGGAGAAAAAGTTATTCAATAAGGTTAAACTGTTTAAATTTCTCCACGGGAAAATAGTACTCATAACTCTTGAGAACTTTATATATATTTGGGCAGACAGAAGGATTATACACGGAAAGTATAAATATAAACTGTCTTTGATATGATGATATGATGATATAAAGTTAAGGGGTTGAAAAGGGAGTTTATGGGGAGAAGAGTAAAGAGGAAGTGGAATGAGATGAATTTCATCATATGAAGAGGTGCCAAAAACCTATTAAAATAGAGGGAAATAAGGGAGGGGGGAACATTGTTTCAACCTCACTCTCACTAGATTTAATTCAAAGAGGAAATAACATATATGTTCATTTGGATAAAGAAACTTAGCTTATTCTTTAGGGAAGTAAAAAGGAAAAGGGGCGTCTGATAGAAGGGAAGGCAGAAGCAGGGGAGAAAAGGGTGAAGAAAAGGGAGGTGGCTGATAAAAGGAGGACACATTGAGGGAGGCAGGGGTAAGAAGCAAAATGTTGATGAGGAGGAATATGGTGAAAGAAGGGGGGAGAAGTACAAAAGGGGTAAATAGAATGGAGGGAAATAGACAGCTAGTAATAATAAATGTGAACGTGAATGGGATGAACTCTTCCATAAAACTGAAGTGAATAGCAGAGTAGATTAAAAACCAGAATCCTACAGTATGCTGTTTACAAGAAACACATTGGAAGCATAGAGATACACACAGAGTAAAGGTAAAAGGTTGGAGCAGAATATATTATTTGTCAGCTGACAGCAAAAAAAGCAAAGGTAGCCATCCTTATCTTAGACAAAGCAAAGGCAAAAATAGCTCTAATTAAAAGAGATAAGGAAGGAAACTACATCTTGCTGAAAGGTACCATAGATAATGAAGTAATATCAATATTAAACATGTATGTGCCAAGTAGTATAGCATCCAAATTCTTAGAGTAGAAGTTAAATGAGTTAGAAGAGGAAATAGACATCAAAAGTATACTAATGGGGAATCTGAATCTTCCTCTCTCAAAATTAGATACATCCAGCCACAAAATAAATAAGAAAGAAATTAATGATGTGAATAGAATGTTAAAAAAGATAGATATGATAGATGTCTGGAGGAAAATGAGTGGGGATAGAAAGGAATATACCTTTTTCTCAGCAGTACATGACACATTTTCAAAAATTGTCCATGTATTAGGGCACACAAACCTCATAGTCAAATGTAGAAAGGTAGAATTAGTAAATGCATCCTTCTCAGAACATGATGCAATAAAACTCCATGGAATAAAGATCCATGGAAAAGTAGACTGAAAATTAATTGGAAAATAAATAATTGCATTCTAAAGGATGAGTAGGACAAACAACAAATCAGAGAAACAATCCATAACTTTAACCAAGAGAATGACAATAATGAGACAACATAGTAAAATCTATGGGATGCAGTGAAAACAGTGCTTAGGGGAAATTTTATATCTCTAAATGTTTACATCAATAAAGAAGAGAAAGAGGAGATCAATGAATTGGGAATGCAACAAAAAAGCTAGAAAAAGAACAAATTAAAAATCCCCAATTAAATACTAAATTAGAAATCCTGATAATTAAAGGAGAAATTAATAAAATTGAAAGCAAGAAAACTATACAATTAATCAACAAAACTAAGAGCTGGTTTTATGAAAAAAACCAACAAAATAGATAAACCATTGGTGTTAATTTGATTACAAAATAAAGATGAAAAGCAAATTACCAGAATAAAAAATGAAAGGCGTGATTTCACCACCAATGAAGTAGAAATTAAAGCAACAATTAGGAACTATTTTGCCCAATTGTATGCTAATAAATTTGACAATCTAAATGAAATGGATAAATATTTACAAAAATACAAACTGCAGAGGTTAACTGAAGAGAAAATAAAATTCTTAAATATGCCCATATTAGAAAAAGAAATTGAACAAGCCATTAATGAACTCCCTAAGAAAAAATCTCCAGGGACAGGTGGGTTTATAAGTGAATTCTACCAAACATTTAAAGAAAAATTAATCAAAATATTATTCAAATTATTTGGAAAAATAGGTGAAGAAGGAGTTCTATCAAATTCCTTTTATGACACAAATATGCTGTAGATACAAAAAACAGGCAGAACCAAAAGAAAGTAAGAAAAATATAGACCAATTTCCCTAATGAATATTGATGCAAAACTCTTAAATAAGATATTAGCAAGGAGATTACAGCAAGTGATAACCAGGATAATACATTACAACCAGGATAATACATTACGAACAGGTGGGATTTACACGAGGAACTAACCAAAATCATATGATTATCTCAATAGATACAGAGAAAGTTTTTGACAAAATACAGCACCCCTTCCTAATAAAAAGTGTAGAGAGCTTAGGAATAGGTGGTGCCTTCCCTAAAATAATAAGTAGTATCTAACTAAACCCATCAGCAAGCATTATATTTAATGGAGATGAGTTAGAGGCATTCCCCGTAAGATCAGGGGTGAAACAGGGATGTCCATTATCACCCCTATTATTTAATATTGTACTAGAAATGTTAGTTTTAGCAATCAGAGAAGAAAAAGGAATTAAAGGAATTAGAATAGGCAAGTAGGAAACAAAACTATCACTCTTTGCAGATAATATGATGGTAAACTTATAGCATCCTAGAGAATCAACTCAAAAATTACTTGAAACAATTAACAACATTAGCAAAGTTGCAGGATATAAAATAAATCCACATAAATCATCAGCATTTCTATACATGACCAACAAAGTCCAGCAGCAAGAGATAGAGAAATTCCACTTAAAGTAATGGTAGACAATATAAAATACTTGGGAGTCTACTTTCCAAGACAAACCTAAGGACTCTACAAACACAATTACAAAACACTTTTTACACAAATCAAATCAGATCTAAATAATTGGAAAAATATAAATTGCTCATGTATAGGCTGAGCTAATATAATAATAATGACAATTATACCTAAATTAATTTACTTATTTAGTGCCATACCAATCAGACTTCCTAAAAATTATTTTATAGAGCTAGAAAAAATAGTAACAAAGTTTATCTGGAAAAACAAAAGGTCAAGAACATCCAGGGAAATAATGAAAAACAATGATGGGGAAGGTGGGCCAGCTGTACCAAATCTGAAGCTTTACTACAAAATGGTATTCATCAAAACTATCTGGTACTGGCTAAGAAATAGAGTGGATGATCAATGGAATAGTCTAGGCACAGGAAACACAGTAATAAATGACTTTAGTAATGCACTGTTTGATCAACTCAAAGACTTCAGTTTCTGTTGACAAAAACTCTTGGGAAAACTGGAAGAGAATATGGCAGAGAATAGTCACAGACCAACATCTTATACCTTGTTTAAAATAAAGTCAAAATGGGTACATGATTTAGACATAAAAGATGATACCATAGGAAAATTAGGAGAGGAAGGAATAGTTTACCTCTCTGATCTTTGGAAAAGAGAATAGTTTATGACCAAACAAGAGACAGAAAATATTATTAAATACAAAATGGATGATTTTTATTACATTAAATGAAAAAGTTTTTGTAAAAACAGAAGCAATGCATCCAAAATTAGAAGGGAGACAGAAAATTGGAAAACATTTTTTATAGCCAGTACTTCTGATAAAGGTCTCATTTCTAAAATATATCAAGTACTAAATCAAATGTATAAGAATTCAAGTCATTCCCCAATTGAGACATGGTCAAAGGATCTGAACAGGCAGTTTTCTGATGAAATTTTCTGTATGAAGAAATCAAAGCTATGTATTGCCATTTGAAAAAATGCTCTAAATCACTATTGATTAGAGAGATGCAAATTAAAACAACTCTGAGGTACCATCTGACACCTATAAGATTGGCTAATATGACAAAAAAGGAAAATAATAAATGTTGGAGAAACTGTGGAAAAATTAGAATACTAATGCATTGTTGGTGGAGCTGTGAACTGATCCAACCATTCTGGAGAGCAGTTTGTAACTATGCCCAAAGGGCTATAAGTCTTCGCATAACCTTTGATCCAGCAATACCACTATTAGGACTTTTTCCCAAAAAAATCATAAAAAAGGGAAAAGGACCCACACATACAAAAATATTTATAGCTGCTCTTTTTGTGCTGTTGATCAACTGTGATAGACCTGATTCTTCTCAGCAATGCAATGGTCCAAGACAGTTCCAAAGGATTCAGTGTAGAAAATGCTCTCCAAATCCGGAAAAAACAAGAACTTTTGTATCTGGTTGCAGATTGAACAATGCTATTTCTATTGTTTTTGTTGTTGTTTTTTTTCTTTTTTTGAGGCTTTTCCTTTTTGCTCTGATTGTTCTCTCATAACATGACCAATGAAGAAATATGTTTAATGTGATTTACATATATAACCTATATCAGATTACTTGCAGTCTTGGGGAGGTGGAAGGGACAGGAGGCGGAGAGAAAAGTTTGAAACTAGAAATCTTATAAAAACAAATGTTGAAAACTATCTCTAAATGTAACTGGAAAAAAATAAAATATTTATATAAAAAAGAAAAAAAAGATTAATGGTAGTGCTTAGGTTTTCTGATTACTTTAAATCTTGCTATAGACACATCCCTACCATTATCCATACTTGAGGAAGAAACATAAATACACACCCGGGCTACCTTAATCAGTTCCACTTTATGTGCAATGGTATAGCTCCATGCTGCTGACATATGTAATGATTGGAATGACACCACCTGCTGGAGACTTACTGTAGAAGAGTTCCGCCCATGAAGCGAAGGTCTTTGAGGGCTAGACCAGGAGTCTTTTCTTTGGCATCAGGAAGTGACATTGGCTAGTGGGAAGAAGAAAGAAGAGACTAGCACTCTCTCTTGTTCTCTTCCCTTTGGTCTCTGATGGAGAGCATGGCTAGAAACGTGCTCTCCCTTTAATAGATGAATGTAGGCCTTTCTTCTCTCTTTACCAAATCCTTATTCTCCTTAATAAATGCTTAAAAGCCTAACTCTTGCTGAAGCTTATAATTTATTGGTGACCACTCATTAGATATTTTAGATAGAATAGCTAGAATTTTAGCCCTCAACACATAGTAATTGGAAAAAAGAAATAAATAGCTCTAGAGGCACATTGTGAAAACTCAAATATGTTTTAGTAATGCCAGATAAAATGGTGACTCTTAAAAAAAAAGGTCTAAAATATTTTACTCTGATTGTTCCACATTGCTTTGGAAGGAGTTTACTTATTTGTAATATTTGTATTTCAAGATATATTTGACTTGTCTGATTTGAAGCATAGGTTACTAAATTAAAGAAAGATAGGAGCTTATAAACTTTTCAAATACACATATAGTCTCTAATGTTAAGGAGAAATGAAACATGGGATATGAATGGCATTTGTGGAGATACATTTGATTGAACTGTTCTAAATGTCAGTTTGAACTGAGTTTTGTCTAAAATTTGGAGAACCCTAATTATGGTCCATTTCATTTCCTGCCCTCTTGTATAGGGTCCTTCAAAATTAACATTTTGCTTTTTTGTCTGAACTAATTCAAATAATCTCGAGAAATACATAGGAATAAATTCCACTTAGAAGTTTCTTAGCAAAGAAGGTTGTGAAAGCCATAATAAAGTTAGCCATACACCCCACAAAAAAAGAAACACCCTGAAAGTAGGAGGGCTTTAGGGTAGTACCAAGGAATACCTAGTAATAACTGAATAATTTTGAAAATCTGATTTTACCTTCCTATACCTGCAGCATGGGAAGTCCTTTTTGGGACAATCAAAATGATCCCAAGTCTATTTAAAAAATTCCATTGATGCTAAAAATATACATTACAAGTATTTTGTTTTGTCTCTGCAACTGCTTGCTCTTTTTATCTACATCTGCAGTGACAATATATCCTATTATGTGTCCTTAGGAAAGTCATGACTCCCTTTGGGCATTCTGCCTGCCACTCACTGTCCCTTGCTCATCATGTTTAACTTTCTTAGAAGGCAACACAACTTTTGAGAATCTGAAGCCATAGGGAAAGTGGAGTAAAGAGACATTTTCCCAATCAGCCAGTTTTCTAATAAAAAAAAAAAATCTTACTTATCCCACCTGCCAGTGAGAAAATAGTATCTATTCCATAATAGCTTAGAAAGAAAGGACTGAAAACCATAATATTCATCGCTATAGTTCAGCATGCATGCATGCATGTATGTATGTGCAATATATACAGATGCATATGTGCACCCATATATAATATGTAGCATATATTCATGTTGTATATGTAATATATAACTTACACAAAAAGTAAGAGCTCTAAACTTATGAATATTTTATTAAATGCCAGATTTTTGTTTATATGCATATGAACTAAACGTGTTTAAATATAAACAGGCATATATATATATATATATATATATAAGCATATGTTTGTATACATAGAGGTAAGAATTTATTTGGGAATATTTATATGTGTGTGTATATAATAAATAATATATTCACATATACATAATATATACATATTTATATAAATGTATATACCATTACATTAATTTCATATAGCATATTAGAAATGCTTAAGAATGAAAAAATGCTACATGAAAATAATGGAATGTTATTGTTCCATTTGAGAAGACAAATGAGAAATTTGGGTAGAATTATAGAAATTGACATAGAATGAAGAAAGCAAAGCCAGCAGAATTATATATGGAATTAGTATAATAATATAAAAGGTTTCTAAAACCTAACTAATTAGAATTATTGGTCATTTGGCATAATATAATTTTTGGAGAAGAGATAAAAAAAAACACATCTCTGTCCTCTAAATAGACAGTTGATAAATACCAGGTACTGGTTATTGCATATGATGTCACAGGTACTCTTTTGTTCAGCTAATTTTCTCTATTTTACTGTGTTTAAAGGACATGAGAAGTAGTAGTACATATGAGGAAATAATTGTATTATACAAATCAAGAGTAACTATGAAACTATTACCCAATGACTAAATTTAATGGTTCTAAGAGAATAAAATAATGACAAGAAAAGAAAGAAGGAAACAATAATGAATGGAAGAAAAAAAGATGTCTTATTTGCATATATTTAACACAAAGAAAAGCACAGAGCCGAGACAACCTCTTTATAAATTGGTTAGCATACATTGGCATTCCATGCTGATAGCATTTAGATTACATAACATTTTCTATGGCATCATAAGATTTAAGAGATGACAAAATCAATCATTTTTAACAAATATCCAGTGTACTACCTACTACTTCTCTAACAGAGGAATGGGGAGTCAACCATGTATATAGTATACCTTTGAGTTGTGAAATAAAAGTTTAATACAAGGCAGAAAATTGAAGCCCCCAGAGCATGCCCTTAGGGATTAAAAAAAAAGATAAACATAATCTAAAGCCTGCTTTTGATACTGGAGATCAAGCCAATATGCCATTAAACCATTTTGAAAAGGCTATATCTTTCATTAAAAAGATGTTATCTGAAGTAGATCTTGTGGGTATATCAAAGAATTGTACAGCATGCACAAAGGGACATAGTGCCTTTTACATTGTATGTGACAAAATTTTGGGGAATGAATTAAAAAAAATTTCTCCCAGAGTACACACCACATAAAAAACAAAAGCAAAAAATATATAGGAGTCCAGTTTAACTCTAAAGTGCGCATTTGCATCTGTCTTTCTCTTTCTCTGTCTCCATCTGTCTCTCTGTATCTCTCTGTCTCTCTGTGTCTGTGTCTGTCTCTCTCTGTCTGTTTTTCCTGCTCTCCCTTCCCCCCTCACTTATCCTTTTCCCCAGCTCCATCCTTTTTCTTTTTCTTTCTTTTAGTGGTGGGTTAATAATGGCTTGTCGCCAGCTCAAGGGTATCTCTTTTACTCTCATACTTTTCAATGACACTAAATAAATCTCCCCTCACTTCACTCTAGAAAGGTTGTTAACATTCCTTTGGCATATCTTCAGTGGCAAACTCCTTACTATTGTTCTGCCCCTCAAGAGCTCTTGACTGTTTAGTTCAGGTCAGAGGACACTGATTCGTCTTTCTCTGGGATTTCTCAAGAAAGGGCCATGCTGTATTTTACATCAGTCAGTGACTTCACTCTGCAGAACAAAGGTGACCAGAAGGGCAAAGGCATTAGACACCTCCTAAGGAAACCCCTGGAATGAGTTGCTGCCAAAGGAAATAAAATATTTCTACTTTAGTGAACAATTTGGTTTCTACTTATCTGACTATTCACTTGTATCAGTTCTCTGAAAATTTACAATATAGGCAACTTTCTGTTTGTTGTTTGTTTGGTTTTTAGTTTTTTGGATTTTTTGCAGGGCACTGAGGGTTAAGTGACTTGCCCAAGGTCACACAGCTAGTAATTGTAAAGTATTTGAGGCTGGATTTGAACTCTGGCTTTCCTGAATCCAGGACCGGGTGCTTTATCCACTGCTCCACCGAGTTGCTCCCATGAAGAAATTTACATTTGTCTCAATTATCTGAATCAGTTGTGCAAATGATCACAAATTAGAAGTTACTTAAATAATTTACATGCTTAGCAGGGTACCTAGGAAAGGGTAGTCACTTAAAAGCATGGAGTCAAGTTCAAATCAAACCTCAGACACTCACTAGTTGTATGACCCTGGGCAAATGACTTGACCATCTCTGGATGCCTCAGTTTTCACATAAGTAAAATGGTAATAATGAAAACATTAACCTCCCAAGGTTGTTGTGAGGACTCAAGAAGAAAATTTCTGAAATATTTCATTAACCTTTGAGTACTAGGTAAGTGCTATGTATAATCACTATCATCATTGTTATTATTACTTTTATCATATGCTTATTGAATTTATGTATATGTTACAGTCTTGTACCTTTTTACAAGTTCTCAATTCATTCTTTTTTCTTTCTTTCCCTAAGACATTGAAACTGTATGTAATTAAGGCAGATAAATTAGGAGCAGGCACAGCATACTTTATCATGCCTGTGGATTTTTGGTGAGCCAGCTTATGGAGGTTCATGATGGTGTTGAAGAGAATAGCTTGCCTCTATACTTCTGTGCATGCCTAGAAATTCTGTAACTCTTTCTGGTCTTCTTACTGCACTACAAAAATGAACGTTTTTATTTTTTTTTGGGGGGGGGGTGCTGGACCAGTGAATACTTGAATGTTACTAACCTGCTAAAATATTCTCTGTTTTGGGCAGTGTAGAGTTGAGGAAGAGAAATTATATTATTCTTCAGGTGCCTAGTTATCAACAATTAGCATATACATCATGCTTTAAGGTCTGCCAATTACAAACATTATTTCACTTTATCCTCACAACACCTCTTGTAGGTAGGTGTAATTTTTATCCCCAATTAACACATGAGGAAACCAAAGCAAACCAAGGTTAGATGATGGGGTAAAGAAGACTCAGACCTTTTTATCTCCTTGCCTGGGCCACTTCTACTTGACCTGTAAATGCATGGCTCTATGGTTGCTTCTGTCCTTGTTGTATGTGTATTTTTCTTCTCTTACATGACAGAGAATTGGTGATGGAAAGGATTAGCTTCAAAAGACCAGAGGAACAGAAATTTAGTGACAGGAATGCATACCATACTTGACTGCAGCTTGGAATAGCAGTGCAGTCCTGAGGTGACCTGTGCTATACAAACCAGAACTGAGTTGACCCTGTAGCCAAAAGAATATTTTTTATAAAATAAAAGATTTTCTTTGTGTATTGGTAATGCTGGATCTGCAAATGAAACTGGTAAAGGGAATGTTTTGTAGCAACCCATTAAAATTTGACACTAACTTCCCCTAGAACTTGTGATATTTAAAATCTAATGGGTGGTTGACTTAAATTAGAAGCTTTAGCACTGGTCTTTGGGCATTAAGCATTTATTAAAGCATACTAGGTATTAGAAAAAGAGAACACATGGAGTTCAGAAAGTTAAGAAAAGGCCTATCTAGCTTACAGTTCCAGCCTGGTCAAGTTCTTCCTCAAGTCCTCTACCATGAGACCACCTTCAACCACAAACTGTCCTCAAACTGATTTTGGAAGCTTTTTATAGGTCTGGAGCAGAGGCGGTCCTTACACACTGCTTCAAGATGATTGGTAGGCATCATCCAAATCCATTGATTCATTGGAATTGAAGATGCTCTCAAGTTGAGTTCAAAGTCCTTAGCTTCTGAGAACAATATACATATATATACATATATTTACATACATATACGTATATATACATGCATATACATACATGCACTCCAAAGAGATCAAAGGGAAATGTGTGTGTGTGTATGTGTGTATTCATTTTCCTTTTATCTCTTTGCAGTATATACCTAATAGTGGTATTGCTGAGACATAGAGTATGAAATTTTAGAATGCTTTGGGTATATTTCCAATTTTGTTCTTCAAAATAGTTGGACCTGTTCACAACACCAACATTTTATTAGTGAATTTCTTTCCCTTCATCCCCTACAACATTTGTCATTTTTGATGGGTGTGAGGTAGGACATCAGAATTGTTTTAATTTGCATTTTTCTGATCAAGATATATTTAGAACATTTTTGACTACAAACATATTTGACTATATAATGCTTAAGAGAATTGATATGACTATAACTTATGAAAGTGCTTGTTCATATTCTTTAAAAAATTGTGAATCAGGTAGTTGCTCGAATTTTTTAAATTTAAGTTCCCTATTTATTTGAGAAATTAGATTTTTATCAGAGAAATATGCTGTATTTTTTGCTATTATTTCATTGTTTATGGTACCTTTTGGCAAAATGCAATTTTGATGTTTATATCTTTTAATTCTTTTTTCTTTCTTTTGCTTTGAAATCAAGATTGCTACCTCTAATTTTTTCTTAACTTTAGCTGAAGAATAATAGAGTCTGTACTAGCCCTTTATTTTAGTTCTGTGTGTGTCTTTCTCTTTAAGTTGTGTCTCTTGTAAACAATATGTTGTTGGATTCAAGATTTCATTCTATTCTGTCATCTGCTTATATATTATGAGTAAATTCATCCCATTCACATTCACATATTTATTTATAAACTATGCATTGGACCTCCATCCTATTTTCTTATTTTGTGTGTGATATAATTTTTATTAATTAATTTTTATTACAAACATTTTTATTTATAGTTTTGAGCTTCTAATTTTATCCTTCCTTCTCTCCCTCCCACCCCCCTCTCCCTGAGGAAGTGAGCAATCAGATATGGGTTAGACATGTACAATTACATAAAACATTATGTTATTAGTTAATTTGTATTAAAAAGCACTTAAATAAAAGAAAAATAATGAAAATGAAAAATAGCATGCTTTAATTTGTGTTCCACCAATACCAGTTCATTCTTTGAAGGTGGATATTATGTTTCATCAATAGTCCTTTGGGATTGTCTTGGATCATTGTATTGCTGAAAATAGTTGTCGTTCACAGTTCTTCATCAAACAATATTGTTGTCTCCATGCACAATGTTCCCTTGGTTCTGCTCACTTCACTATACATCAGTTCATACAAGTCTTTCCAGGCCCCTTGTCATGTCTTAAACACAATAATATTCCATCACCATCATATACCACAGTTTGTTTAGCCATTCCCCAATTGATAGGCATTCCATTGATTTCTTTTTTTTTTTGGTGGGGCAATGGGGGTTAAATGACTTGCCCAAGGTCACACAGCTAGTAAGTGTCAAGTGCTTGAGGCCAGATTTGAACTCAGGTACTCCTGAATCAAGGGCCGGTGCTTTATCCACTGTGCCATCTAGCCGCGCATTCCATTGATTTCTAATTCTTAGTCACCACAAAAAGAGTTGCTATCAATACTTTTGTATAAATAATTCTTTTGCTCTTTTTGAAGATGTCTTTTGGATATAAACCTAGCAGTATTATTGTTGGATCAAAGGATATGCATAGTTCTGTAGCCCTTTGGGCATGGTTCCAAATTGCTCTCAAGAATGGTTGGACCTTTTCACAACTCCACCACCAGTGGATTACTTTCCCACCTTTCTAACATTACGATGTTCTTCAATCATCTAAAATGTTCCTTTTTCGTTATAATTGCCACTCTGATAGGTGTGGAGTGATGCCTCAGAGTTGTTTTAGTTTTCATTTCTCTCATCAATAGTGATCCAGAGCATTTTTTCAAATAATTATACATAACTTTGTTTTCATTGTCTGAAAAATGCCTATTGATTTCCTTTGTTTATGAAATGTGGAATGACTTGTATTTTTATAAATTTGACTCCATTATCCATATAATTGAAAAATTAGGCCATTATCAAAGATGCTTGTTCCAAATATTCTGTCCCACTTTTCTGCTTCCCTTATAATCTTGGTTACATTATTTTTGTTTGTACAAAAACTTTTAAATCATATAGATAGATATATAGATAGATATAGAAATAGATATATAGACATACATGCATATATATACACATATGTGTGTATATATGTGTATATATATACACATATCTGTATATAAAAAAATTATATATATATATAATCAAAATGATTTATTTTACAATTTGTTTACATTGTTTAAATCTGAGTTTATTTCTGTGAAACATGTTTTGGAACACTGGTCATATAGTTGTATTTGTCTTGGCAGGTAGACTTCCCAGATTTTTGTATCAGCTGCATTTTTTTTCTTTGCAGGGCAATGAGGGTTAAGTGACTTTCCCAGTGTCACACAGCTAGTAAGTGTCAAGTGTCTGAGGCTGGATTTGAACTCAGGTCCTTCTGAATCCAGGGCCAGTGCTTTTTCCACTGTGCCACCTAGCTGCCCCAGGCCACAGTTATTTTAATGGATAGAGGGGCAAAAATAGGAAGGTCAGAGTGGGGGAGGGGACAGACAGAAGCAAATCCCTTTTGAAGAGTGATAGGATGAAAGAAGATGGATAATAGAGTAAATATCATGGGGAAGGGAATAGTATGGATGGGAATCAGTTAACAATAGTAATCATGAAAAAGAGAAAAGGGGGAAAATTGTACAAAAAATATTTATAGCAACTCTTTCTGGAGGCTAAGAATTGAGAATCAAGGGAATGTTTATCAATTGAGGAATGATGGAAAAAGCTGTGCTATATGATTGTAGTGGAATGGTCTTGTGCTACAGGAAATGACAAACAGGATGATCCCACAAAAAACTGGAAAGACTAATGAACATCGATGTATAGTGAAGTGAGCAGAGCTGGGAGGACATTGTGTGTAGTGACAGCAGTATTGTTCAGTGAGCAATTGTGAATGACTTAACTACTCACAGCAGTGCAATGATCCAAGTCAATCCCAAGGAATTAATGAGAAAGCTTACTATGCAACCCTATAGAAAGAACTGATAAAAAAGAACACTTGTGGATTGTACATATATAACCTGGTTGCGATCTTGTGGAGTGGGGAGGAAAGGGCGGGAAAGAGGGAGAAAAATTTGGAACTCTAAATCTTATGAAAATGAATGTTGAAAACTACTCTTACATGTAACTGGAAAATAAAATAAAATGTTTGTTCCAAGTTAAAAGAAAAGAAAACAAAAAAACCAAAAAGAATCACCATAGATACCTCAGCAAACAGCTAAAATCAGGAGAATGATGCTTCTACCTCTCCATGGAACTGAATTTTTCCTCTACGAAACCTGAGAAAAGTTTTGCTACATCAGGAAGAAAGAACTGGTTATTCATACATGACTCAGGATATCTGTTTTAGGAGCCATGTCCACCAAATTGAGCTGCAGTGGGAGATCTCAAGCCTTTTGCTTTTTTTTTTTTTTTTTTTTTTGCTTTACCTCTTTCTAAAGTTTGTGGAGGTTACCAACAGGGAAAGTATGTGAGAAAACTCAATGAAGTGATTGATTGTCAGTATTTCTCCACTTATATGAACATTTGGAATGAGATGTCTCTAAATTTGTGCATCTCCCATTTCTTTTGAGCTACTGAAATTCTGCTATACTCATAGAGCACAGCAGTTTCTTTGATTATGAGCTCACCATGATGGGCCAGCATCTTCCATGTCTCACAATTGATGCTAAAGTTCTTCAGAGAGACCTTGAGAGTGTCCTTGAATTGCTTCTTCTGACCTTGTGTGAGCTTTGTGTTAAATTGTCTTTTAGGTAAATGTATATTTGGCATTCAGACTATGTGACCAACCCATTGGAGTTGTGTTCTCTGCAGTAGAGTTTGAATGCTTGGCAGTTCAGCTCAAGAAAGGACCTCAGTGTTCAATGTCTTGTCTTGCCAGGTGATCTTCAGAATCTTCCTAAGACAATTAAAATGGAAGTGATTCAGCTTCCTGGCATGGCACTAGCATACTGTCCAGGTTTCATAGGCATACAACAATGATGTCAGCACAAGGGCTCTGTAGATCTTCGGTTTTGTTGGCAGCCTAATACCTTTTCTCTCCCACACTTTCATTTGGAGCCTTCCAAACACTGAGCCAGCTCTGGCAATACATGCATCAAGCTCACCATCTATATGTACATCACTGGAATGTATACTTCCAAGCTAAGTGGACTTATCCACAGCTTTAAAAATTTCTCCATTTACGGGCAGCTAGGTGGAGCAATAGATAAAGCACTGGCCCTGGATTCAGGAGGACCTGAGTTCAAAGCCAGCCTTAGACATTTTACACTTACTAGCTGTGTGACCCTGGGCAAGTCACTTAACCCCCATTGCCCCACAAAAAAAAAAAATTCTCCATTTGCTGTAACTAATGGTTCCATGTATGGATGGTGTGGTGTTGCCTGGTGGAGCACCTGTGTTTTCTTGGTGTTAATTGTCAGGCCAAAATTAGTACAAGCCGCGGAGAATCAATCCCTACTTTGTTCCATCTCAGCTTCAGAGGCTGCATTGAATGCACAATCATCTGTGAGCAAAAAGTCACGTACCCCAACCATTCTGGAGAGCAATCTGGAATTATGGCCAAAGGGCTATAAAGCTGTGCCCACACTTTGATCCAGTAATACCACTTTTGGGTCTTTTTCCCAAAGAGATCATAAAAAAGGAAAAGGACCCATATGTACAAAAATATTTATAGCTGCTCTTTTTGTGGTGGCAAGGAATTGGAAATTGAGGGGTTGACCATCAATTGGGGAATGGCTGAACAAGTTGTGGTATATTAATGTAATGGAATTCTATTGTGCTGTAAGAAATGATGAGCAGGAGAAGTTCAGAGAAACCTGGAAGGACTTGCATGAACTGATGATGAGTGAGATGAGCAGAACCAGAAGAATATTGTACACAGTATCATCAATATCGTGTGTTGATCAACTGTGATGGACTAGATTCTTCTCACCAATGCAATGGTACAGGAGAGTTCCAGGGGACTCATGATGGAAGGGGATCTCCAAATCCAGAAAAAAAAATAACTGTGGAGATAGATGCTGATTGAACAATTGAACAATACTATTTCTTTTGTTTTGGGTGTTGTTTTCTATTTTGAGGTTTTTCCTCATTGCTCTGATTCTTCTCTTATAACATGACTAATGCAGAAATATGTTTACCTATACCAGATTACCTACTGTCTAGGGGAGGGAGGAAGGGAGGGGAGGGAGTGAGAAAAATTTGAAATTGGAAAGCTTGTATAAACAAATTTTGAGAACTGTCTTTACATGTAACTGGAAAAAAAATTATCAGAAAAAAAAAGAGTGAAAGTCTTGTTTCCTCATTACTTATTCTAATCCTTTAATTTATTTTTCTGATCTTATTGCTATAGCTAACATTTCTAGTACAACACTAAATAATAGAGGTGATAATGGGCATCCTTGCTTCACTCCTGATTGTATTGGGAAGGCTTCCAGCTTTCTGCTGGTTTTAGATAAATATTAATTATTTTAAGATAAGTTCCCATTATTCCAATGTGCTCTAGTGTTTTCAATGGGGATGGGTGCTGGATTTTGTCAAAAGCCTTTTCTTTATCTATTGAGATAATTCTATGATTTCTGTTCATTTTGTTATTGACACTATCAATTATGCTGATAGTTTTTGTAATATTGAACCAGCCCTATATTCCTGGCATAAATCCCATGTGGTCAAAGGGTATGTTCCTTGTGATTTATTACTGTAATAAGAAAGACCTGGAAAAAAGAAATTATTTTCTTCAGTGAGTTTTTATTCTCTTTTTATAGCCCAATTATGTATTTTTCCTTAAAAGTATTTTAATATTTTCCAGTTACATGTAAAGATAGTTTTCAACATTTGTTTTTATATGATTTCTAGTTTCAAATTTTTCTCCCTCCTTCCCCACCCCCAAGACAGCAAGCAATATGATATAGGTATATATATATATATAATCACATTAAACATATTTCTGCATTAGTCATGCTGTGTAAGAAGAGCCAGAGCAAAAAGGAAAAACCTCAAAAAAGAAAGACAAAAAATATAGAAATAGTATGGTTCAATCTGCATCTAGATTCCATAGTTCTTTTTTCTGGATTTGGAGAGAATTTTCCATCATTAATCCTTTGGAAATATCTTGGACCATTGTATTGCTGAGAAGAATCAAGTCTATCACAGTTGATCAACCCACAGTGTTGTTGATACTGTGTACAATGTTTTCCTGGTTCTGTGCATCTCACTCAGCATCAATTCATGCAATTCCTTCCAGGGTTTTCTTAAATCCACCTTCTCATTATCACTTTTTTTTCTTGCTCAGTATCTTATTATTTTCCAGCTACATATAAGTATAGCTTTCAACATTTGTTTTATAGGATTTCCAGTTCCAAATTTTTCTCCCTCCTCCCCAAGACAGAAAGCAATCTAATATAGGTTATGTATGTGCAATCATATGAAAGGTATTTATGCATTAGTTATATTGTGACAGGAGAGTCAGAGCACAAGGCAAAAACCTCAAAAAATAAGAAAAAACAGCCCCAAAGTAGAAACAGTATGGTTCAATCTGCATTCATAAACCACATTGCTTTTTTCTGGATGTTGAGAACATTTTCTTTTATAAAATACTTTGAAATTGTTTTGGAACATTGCCTTACTAAAAAGAGCCAAGTCTATCACCATTATTCATCACACAATGTTGCTGTTGCTGTATACGAAAGTTCTCCTGGATCTGCTCCTCTCAGTTCATGTAAGTCCTTCCAGGTTTCTCTGAACTCCTCCTGCTCATCTTTACTTTTCACATTGATTATTTTAAAAACTTTGCGTTCTAAATTTTTCTTTACCCTCCTTCCTCAACCCTCCCTATGAAATCCAGCAATTCAAAACAAGTCTTACATATGCAGTTATGCAAAACATCTTCTCATTAGTCAGGTTTTGAAAGAAAATAGACAAAATACCTTTAGAAAGGGGAGCTAACAAATTAAATTATACTTCAATCTGTATTTAGATACCACCAGTTCTATTTCTTTTGATGGTTTGCATTTTTCATACATCCTTCTCTTCATTTTTTTTCACAGTTACTATTGTTACTTGTATTACCCTACATCTTAATTCCTCCCCTTGATATTTATTCTATTATCTATCTTCCTTTACCCTATCCCTCCTCAAAAGTGTTTTTTACTGCCTCCTCCCCCAATCTGACCTTCCTTCCTTTGCACCCCCCCACTTTCCCATAGGGCAAGATATATCTCTATCCCCTCTTGAGTGTGTATGTTATTCCCTCTTTGATCCAATTCTGATAAGAGTTAGGCTCACTCACTCCCCTGCTCCTTTCTCATCTTACCCTCTACTCCATAAGCTTTTTCTTATTGCTTTTATGTGAACTACTTTTCCCCAATCTGCCCCTCCCTTTCCCTTTCTTTGAGTGCATTCCTCTTACCCCTTAATTTTATTTTGAAGATGTCATCATGAATCAGCTAGGTAACACAGTGGACAACACACCAGCCCTGGACCTAGGAGGCACCAAACCCAAATCGAGTCTCAGACATAAGCCACCCCACCCTGACTGCTCCATAAAAAGTAACAAAGAAAAACAAAAAAAATGCTTTCAGATGTTCACCATTCATATTCAATTCACACCTGTGCTCTCTAAGTATATTCTTTTCAGCTGCCCTAATACCGAGAGTATATATTCCCATGCAGCAATGTAAACAGTTTAATCTTTTAATATCCCTCATGATTTATTTTTCCTGTTTAACTTTTTATGCTTCTCTAGGGTCTTGAATTTGAAAGTAAAATTTTCTATTCAGTTTAGGTCTTTTCATCATGAATGCCTGAAAGTCTTCTTTTTCATTGAAGTCCCATTTTTTCCCTTGAAAAATTATACAATTTTTGCTGGGTATGTGATTCTTAGCTGTAGTCCCAGCTCCTTTGTCCTCTGGAATATAATTTACCATTCCCTCTGGTTCTTTAATGTAGATGCTGATAGATCTTGTTTTATCCTTACTTTAGCTCCACAGTATTTGAATTCCTTTTTTCTAGCTGCTTGCACTATCTTTTCCTTGACCTGGGATCCCTGGAATTTGGCTATAATATTCCTGAAGGTTTTCCTTTTGTGACCTCTTTCATGAGGTCACTGGTAGATTCCTTCAATTTCTATTTTACATTTTGCTTCTAGAATATCAGGGCAATTTCCCCTGATAACTTCTTGGAAGATGATGTCTAGGATATTTTTCTGATCATGGCTTTCAGGTAGTCCAATGATTTTCAGATTAACTCTCTTGTATCTATTTTCTAATTCAGCTGTTTTTCCAAGGAGATATTTCATATTGCCCTCTAATTTTTTATTCAGTTGAATTTGCCTTACCATGTCTTGGTTTTTCATAAAGTTACTAACTTCCATTTGTTAATCCTAATTTTTAGGCAATTATTTTCTCAAGAGAGCTTTTCTGTCTTCTTTCCTATTTGCCTTTTCAAACTGTTGACTTTTTTCTCCTGACTTTCCTGAATTGCTCTCATTTTTCTTTCCATTCTTTCTTCCATCTCTCTAAATATTCCTTCTGTCTCTTTCTCTTCAAAGTCACTTTTGAGTGCTTCCATGGCCTGAGGCCAATTCATATTTTTCTTGGAAGTTTTGGATGTTGGAGCTTTGACTTTGTAATTATTTTCTTCTGAGGGTATATTCTGGTCTACCTTTCCCCCAAAGAAGTTTTTGATGATTTGTTGCTTTCTCTGCCTGCTCATCTTGGTCACCTATTTCTTAGATTTTAACTCCTTCTTAAAGTGTAGCACTCTTTCCAGGACACACTGTTCTGAACTACAGCATGGCTCAGGGGGTGATTAGGCTTCTCAGTCTGTCTGGCCTGTGAATAACCACAGCCACTTTCTCTTTGACCTGGAAACAGAAGTCTGTTTGAAATCTGATTCTCTATGTTCGGAAGCTTGGCATGCCTGTGCCCCTCCCCCACTGGGTCACCACCACTCGATTCAGCCCACTAGCTTCGAACCAGGGTGCTTCACCCCAACTCCAGCAGAGACTGCAGCCACTTCACCTTGGCCCACCACTGAACTCCCTCACCAATCAGAAGAAGATGCTGAAGACTCTGAGGCACTGGAAGTAATGTCTGTTCCCTGGCTGGGTCTGGACAGCATGCTGAGCTGCTCAACCCAATCAGCAGGTGATCACAATTGCCATCTTTTGCTCAAAAATAGTCTCACTCTGTTCTTATGTGCATTAGGCTGCTCTGTTTCATTGTTGTTATTGTTGTTTGTTTGGTTGGTTGATTTTTTTAATGGAATTATTTGGGAGGGAGTGGGAGCTTGTGGGAGTCACAGCCTTTCCTCCAACATCTTGGCTTCACTCCCCTGAAGACTCATTTTAAAGCATTTTTGAGGGAAATGTTGGGAGAGTTCTTCTTTTGTACTCCACTAAATTGCTTCAGATATCAGTAAATCTTTCAACTTACTTTGTCTAATTTTACTGATAAATTGTGAAAATTGCAGTCAAATTTCCCATCTTCAAAATTTACTCACAATGTCATCAGTTTTTAAGGCCACAAGTAGATTTTTTAAAAACTTGGTCAAGGATCATTTGGCCATTTGCCAATAGGCTTGCTTTTCTGAGGTTTCCTCTTTTTAAGTATTTCAGTTTCTGATGAGTGACAAAATTAACTGAAGATTTTTATTCTTCACTGGAAATATAAGGCTATATCATTCCTTCTTTAGTTTCTTACATAAATAATTGCTCTGTATAATAGTATCCATAAAGTAGTATATAAATAATAGTATATGTATACTAGGAGTCAAATTTTGTAAAGGTTGGTTCTGGAAGATATTTCACACGAGGTCTAAGGAACTTATTGAAAACTGAGAGATTGGTGTAAGGGAAAGTTGGTTTTGTGCCAGAGGAACATGAATTGGCAGAATTTTATTAATTGTCTATGAAGCCAGAAAACCTAATGACAGGCTGCTGTGCAGGTCCTGAGTATATATTCAAAAGCAGCAACTCACTCCTTCCTTGCTCTCTTTTAAAGATGCGGAAGTACTGTGAGGTGCCTGTGAGAGCTGAGTTGGAGTGAAAGGCAGCTACCATATTTTCTCTCTCTTGGCAGTGGCAGCAGCTGCTTTTACGAGTAGGTGATCAGTCAGAAATCTTGAGTTGGATATGTCCAGACAGTAATCTTGTGAATTTGTGAAATCATAGATACAACCCAAAATCCCATCAGAGGCTGTAGCAGAATGGTGATAATAGGGACCCCAAGAGAATTTGTGGCTCATGGCACTGGAAGGAGCTTCAGATGTATTAGGTACTGCTGTCTTCAGACTCTCAGAGTCAGCTCCAAATAGCCCTGCCTCCTGAAAGCTGCAAAGGAAAAGATGGATAAAAAGCTGGTTCACTACTTTGGTATTAATACTGAATTTGGCTTAGGAACAAATCCTCCATTCTCCTGGGTATTCAGACAACCAGAAGATTTCAAGTGGTAAACATTAAAAAAAGAAAACAACTAAATAATATTCATTTAATTTACTATTTACAAAAAAAGTATGAAAAATTTGATACTCCTCAACTAGTGAAGGCAGAAACTATTTTTAAAAATATAAATAGTCAATCTTCAGAGTAACTAGTAATTTTTAATGAATACAAATAGTAAAGGAAAAAATATCTAGGTATGTGTGCACATATGTATATGTGCATATATGTATATATCCATACACATGTGTATATTTGTGTATATGTATACATACATGCATACACTTATACAATGTGAGTAAGTATATATGAACATATATGCATACACATACATAAATACATGCATATACACTTGCTCACATACATACTTACACACAGACACACACACATGCTCCCAATTTATCTGACTTAGCAGATAAGTATTAAGAATTGAGTAACAGGGGGCAGCTAGGTGGTGCAGTGGATAGAGCACCGGCCCTGGAGTGAGGAGGACCTGAGTTCAAATCTGGCCTCGGACACTTAACACTTACTAGCTGTGTGACGCTGGGCAAGTCACTTAACCTCAATTGACTCACTTAAAAAAAAAAAAAGAATTGAGTAAGGCACAGAGAGGTTAAATTATTTGTCCTTGATCAAATAAATTTTAAGTTTACAATGCAGTATTGATTGGAACCTAAATTTTACAGAGTCATACTCTATCTGCTATACCCTCCTGCTCTTATAACTAATTCAAAAGAGAATTGATAAAAAATACTACAAAATGGATATAACATACTAACTAGAATAGGTTCTTTACTAAAGGAAGATAATTTCAAAAATTCCTGACAAATAAGTTTAACTAGAAGCATATAAAATGGATTAAATATTCATTTTCTTGGAAAATATACACAAAAATATAATTCTAAATAAAATTCACGAGCCACGTGTGAACATTCTTAAACATTTTATATATTGTTCTAGTTTTAGTACATCACATCTTGAGAAAGTCAGTTAGCATAGTTATTTGAACTGGCTGTCTGCACACTGGATAAGGCTTATTTCTCTTTTTTTTTCAGCTTTTTAGCACATATTAAAACAGGCCATAAAATGGCCTGTCCTTCCACAGACAATGCAAACATTTTTAAGTCAGCTCTGACAGATGACACAGGGCTCAGCAGTGCTTGGGGGAAGAATGGATTCCATACTTCTTTCTTTGTCTTGCACTTCATCTCTCAGATTTTCTGCCATTTTCCTAATTACTACAGTTGACACTTTTAGATGTTGACAACTAGGAATAATCCTCACTTTCTTGGGATTCAGATGCTTATACTATTTTTTCATCATTTTTCTCAACACATGATTCTTGAGAGATATTCATCTTATTTTTCTTACAATATGGAATGGCAGAGTCCTCTTCTTCCCCCTCTGTTATGCTTTCTAGCTTGCTGTTATCTGACATTTCACCTTTCTTTTCAGAAAGGCAATTATCTTACAGAGCCCAACATCTGTGATAAAGTATTAGAGGTAGAGGGTTCATTTTATCACAGGAAGTGCACTTCCAATAGTTGGCCAAGGATATTTCAGGGTCTTCATCAAATGAGTCAGTGTCACTCTCTTGCACCAGATATATCTTTACCTGGTATATTACATCCAATCAACTAAGTAGTCCAGTGCATGCAGTGTCCTGCCTGCAGTCAGGAAGAACTGAGTTCAAATCTGGCCTCAGACACTTACTAGCTTTGTGACCCTGGGCAAGTCACTTAACCTTTTTTGCCTCAGTTCCTCTTCTGTAAAATAAGCTGAAGAAAGAAATAGCAAACCACTCTATTATCTTTGCCAAGAAAACCCCAAGTGGGGTCAGGCACAGCTGAACAATATCACATCATCTTCATCTGTAAGTTTTTGTTATTCTTCATTGTGACTATTATCTTCTGAATCAACAGACTCCACTTAAAACTGAACACTGAATTGGTTTTAAAACGGAGTCATCTGAATTTTTACTTAGCATATTAGTTTCACTCTCCAGACTTGAAGAGATGTCTGTTGGTTCACTGCTATTGCTTTGCTCACTGCCTGTCACTATGACACATAGGGCACAGCTTTCCTCAAATGTAAGGGGAAGGTTATCTGATTTCTATAGTTTTCTGTGTCTTACACAAGGCAACTCTTTGGAATTGTCTTCTGTTTCATTATGTGTTCTTTTTTCTAGATGAGGCCATTGATCTAGAATACAAATTTGTTGTTGGTTGCTTGCTATTCTTGCAAAGACTCCATTTTTTACTCTTCCAATTTCAAGCTGACACCCGGTTTCATTCCTTTGGACTATCGGATGTATTTGGACTAACAGGTTCTTGTCAATTCAAGTTTCTAGAAATAATTTCATCCAATCTCATATGTTCTTTCACAGAGAAGCTTGGTACCCCAAACAGATCTCCAAGAAGGTCATCTGAAAAAGAAAAAAATTATGTTGTTGTTATTGTTGTTATATCATAGGCTTGTTTTGCCATAATAAACATGTTCTAATATGCTTCTTTGAAAATGCATCTTTCGGCCAAGATGGCGGAGAGGAAGCAGCAAGCTGCCTGAGCTCTCCTTCTGTTCCCTCAAAACGAACATTAAATCAAGCCTCTGGACGGATTCTGAAACTACAGAACCTGCAAAGAGACAGAGAGACACAGTCTTCCAACCAGAGATAATTTAGAAGACTGCAGGAAAAGGTCGGTCTGACTCGGGCAACAGGGAGGCCCAGCGCAGGGCAGCAACCCAGCGCCAAGGGGGTCGGGGCAAGTCAGCAGGAGCTGCGGGCCACAGCCGAACAACTGAGGTTCCCAGAACCTGGTTCAAAAATCTGGTGGCCAAGAAGGACAGTGGAAAAACTTACCTGCACCGGCCGAGAGGGCCACGAAAGGCGGGATCAGACGCCGGGGTCTGGCGCCTGGATAGCCAAGCACAATCAGACAGGAAGTGCAGGGCGGGGGATCTCCACACACCATAAAGGCCTCAGAGTAAAAGCCCGGTCACACAGCACCTATACACCTGCACAAGAAGCCCAAAACAGGGACCCTGGTGCCCCCAGAGCAGACCTCAACTTAAAGAATAAATAAATAGGCTGCAATAATGAGTAAGAAGCAAAAAAGAGCCCTCTCCATTGAGAGCTTCTGTATCAATAGGGAAGAAGCCAACACAAACTCAGATGAGGACAATAACCTCAAATTGTCTACATATGAGGCCTCTCAAGGGAAGGTGAATTGGTCGCAAGAACACAAAGCCTTCCTGGAAGAGCTCAAAAAGGATTTTAAAAATCAATTGCAAGAGGTAGAAGAAAAAATGGGGAGAGAAATGAAAGCAAAACAAAAAAACTATGAAGAAAGAATCAGCAGCTTGGAAAAGGAAGCTGAAGAAAACAAAGCCTTAAAAAATTCATTTGGCCAAATGGAAAAAAGCTGCATAATCTCACTGAAGAAAACAATACCTTAAAAAATTCACTTAGCCAAATGGAAAAAAAGGTGCATAATCTCACTGAAGAAAACAATGCCTTAAAAATTAAAGTGGGACAGTTGGAAGATAAGGAATCCATGAGACACCAAGAATCAGTCAAGCAGAATAAAAAAAATGAAAAAAATAGAAGAAAATGTGAAATACCTCATTGGAAAGACAACTGATCTGGAAAACAGATCGAGGAGAGACAATTTAAGAATCATTGGACTGCCTGAAAGCCATGACCAGAAAAAGAATCTAGATACCATATTCCAGGAAATTATTAAGGAGAACTGCCCTGATATCATAGAATCAGAGGATAAAATCATCATTGAAAGAATCCACCGATCACCTCCTGAAAGAGACCCCAAAAGGAAAACTCCAAGGAATATTGTAGCCAAATTCCAGAATTATCAGGTGAAGGAGAAAATACTCCAAGCAGCCAGAAAGAAGCAATTTAAATATCATGGAGCCACAGTCAGGATTGCTCAGGACCTGGCAGCTTCAACATTAAAGGACCGCAAGGCTTGGAATATGATATTCCGGAAGGCAAAGGAGATTGGATTGCAGCCGAGAATCTATTACCCAGCAAAAATGTGCATTTTCTTTCAGGGGAAAAGATGGACATTTAATGACATTGGGGACTTTCAATCTTTCCTGGTGAAAAGACCAGAACTGAATAGAAAATTTGATCTCAACATACAAGACTCAAGAGAAGTTTAAAAAGGTAAACAGAGGGGAAAAAAAAAGTTACCCTATTAGGTTAAACTGTTTATATCCCTACACAGGAAGATAATACTCATAACTCTTAAGAACTGTAAATGTATTTGGGCAGAGAGAAGGACTTTATATAGAGGGTATAAATATAAATTGTCTTTGATGTGATGATACAAAAGAATTAAGGGGATAAAAAGGGAGTCTATGGGGAGGAGAGGAAAGGGGAGCTGGAATGGGATGAATTATATCATATGAAGAGGTGGAAAAAACCTATTATAATAGAGGGAAAGAAAGGAGGGGGGAACATGGTTTCAACCCTATTCTCATTAGATTTGACTCAAAGAGGGAATAACATATACGTTCATTGGGATAAAGAAACTTAACTCATTCTTTAGGGAAACAAAAGGGGAAGGGAAAGGGGGGACTGATAGAAGGGAGGACAAAAGCAAGGGAGAAAAGGGTAAAGAAAAGAGAGGGGGTGATAAAAAGGGAGGGCAGATTGGGGGAGGCAGGGGTAAGAAGTAAAACGTCGGTGAGGAGGAATAGGGTGAAAGAAGGGGGGAAAAGTACAAAGGGGGTAAATAGAATGGAGGGGAATAGACAGTCAGTAATAATAACTGTAAATGTGAATGGGATGAACTCTGCTATAAAACAGAAGCGAATTGCAGAGTGGATTAAAAACCAGAACCCTACAATATGCTGTTTACAAGAAACACATTTGAAGCAGAGAGATACACACAGAGTAAAGGTAAAAGGCTGGAGCAGAATATATTATGCCTCAGCTAAAGTAAAAAAGGCAGGGGTAGCAATCCTTATCTCAGACAAAGTGCAGGCAAAAATAGATCTCATTAAAAGAGATAAGGAAGGAAATTACATCTTACTTAAAGGTACTATAGATAATGAAGTAATATCAATATTGAATATGTATGCGCCAAGTGGTATAGCATCCAAGTTCTTAGAGGAGAAGTTAAATGAGTTACAAGAGGAATTAGATAGTAATACTATACTAGTGGGGGATCTGAATCTCCCCCTCTCAGAATTAGATAAATCTAGCCAAAAAATAAATAAGAAAGAAGTGAAAGAGGTGAATAGATTACTAGAAAAGTTAGACATGATAGATGTCTGGAGAAAATTGAATGGGGATAGAAAGGAATATACCTTTTTCTCAGCAGTACATGGCACATTTTCAAAAATTGACCATGTATTAGGGCACAAAAACATCATAGTCAAATGTAGAAAGGCAGAAATAGTAAATGCATCCTTCTCAGATCATGATGCAATAAAAATTACATGTAAGAAAGAGCCAGGGAAAAGTAGAATGAAAATCAATTGGAAACTAAATAATTTCATTCTAAAGAATGAATGGGCCAAACAAGAAATCATAGAAACAATCAATAACTTTATCCAAGAGAATGACAATAATGAGACAACATACCAAAATCTATGGGATGCAGCCAAAGCAGTGCTTAGGGGAAAATTTATAGCTCTAAATGCTTACATGAATAAGAAAGAGAAAGAGGAGATTAATGAATTGGGCATGCAACTTAAAAAGCTAGAAAAAGAACAAATTAGAAATCCCCAATTAGACACTAAATTAGAGATCCTGAAAATTAAAGGAGAAATCAATAAGATTGAAAGCAAAAAAACTATAGAATTAATCAATAAAACTAAGAGCTGGTTTTATGAAAAAACCAATAAAATAGATAAAATATTGGTTAATTTGATTAAAAAAAAGAAAGAAGAAAACCAAATTACCAGTATCAAAAATGAAAAGGGTGATGTTACCACCAATGAAGTGGAAATTAAAGCAATAATTAGGAAATATTTTGCCCAACTGTATGCCAATAAATTTGACAATCTAAATGAAATGGATGAATATTTACAAAAATACAAACTGCCCAGGTTAACTGAAGAGGAAATAAAATCCTTAAATAAACCCATATTAGAAAAAGAAATTGAACAAGCTATTAATGAACTCCCTTAGAAAAAATCCCCAGGGCCAGATGGGTTTACAGGTGAATTTTACCAAACATTTAAAGAACAATTAATTCCAATATTATACAAATTATTTGGAAAAATAGGTGAAGAAGGAGTTCTACCAAATTCGTTTTATGACACAAATATGGTGGTGATACCAAAACCAGGTAAAGCAAAAACAGAGAAAGAAAATTATAGACCAATCTCCCTAATGAATATTGATGCTAAAATCTTAAATAAGATATTAGCAAGGAGATTACAGCAAGTGATCACAAGGATAATACACTATGACCAGGTGGGATTTATACCAGGAATGCAGGGCTGGTTCAACATTAGGAAAACTATTAACATAATCAACCACATCAATAAGAAAACCAACCAAAATCATATGATTATCTCAATAGATGCAGAGAAAGCTTTTGACAAAGTACAGCACCCATTCCTAATAAAAACACTAGAGAGTTTAGGAATAGGGGGAGCTTTCCTTAGAATAATAAACAGTATCTACCTAAAGCCATCAGCAAGTATTACATGCAATGGAGATAAATTAGAGGCCTTCCCAATAAGATCAGGGGTGAAACAGGGATGTCCATTATCACCCCTATTATTTAATATTGTTCTAGAAATGTTAGCTTTAGCAATCAGAGAAGAGAAAGGAATTAAAGGAATTAGAATAGGCAAGGAGGAAACAAAACTATCACTCTTTGCAGATGATATGATGGTATACTTAAGGAATCCTCGAGAATCAAGTCAAAAATTACTTGAAACAATTCACAACTTTAGCAAAGTAGCAGGATATAAAATAAATCCACATAAATCATCAGCATTTCTATACATGACCAACAAAGTCCAGCAGCAAGAGATAGAAAGAGAAATTCCATTTAAAGTAATGGTAGGTAATATAAAATACTTGGGAGTCTACTTGCCAAGACAAACCCAGGAACTCTATGAACACAACTACCAAACACTCTTCACACATATCAAATCAGATCTAAATAATTGGAAAGATATCAATTGCTCATGGATAGGCAGAGCTAATATAGTAAAAATGACAATACTGCCTAAATTAATTTACTTATTCAGTGCCATACCAATCAGGCTACCTAAAAATTATTTTATACAGCTAGAAAAAATAATAACAAAATTCATCTGGAAAAACAAAAAATCAAGAATATCCAGGGAAATAATGAAAAAAAATTCACAGGAAGGTGGGTTAGTGGTACCAAACCTGGAGCTTTACTATAAAGCAGCAGTCATCAAAACTATCTGGTACTGGCTAAAAAATAGAGTGGTAGATCAATGGAATAGGCTAGGCTCAGGAAATGCAGTAGTAAATGACACTAGTAATGTAGTGTTTGATAAACCCAAAGACTCCAGCTTCTGGGATAGGAACTCAGTATTTGACAAAAACTGCTGGGAAAACTGGAAGATAGTATGGCAGAAATTAGGCTTAGACCAACATCTTACACCTTATACTAAAATAAGGTCAAAATGGATACATGATTTAGACATAAGAGGTGATACCATAGGTAAATTAGGAGAGAAAGGAATAGTGTACCTATCAGATCTTTGGAAAGGAGAACAGTTTTTGACCAAACATGAGATAGAGTATATTATAAAATGCAAAGTGGATGATTTTGATTATATTAAATTAAAAAATTTTTGTACAAACAGAAGCAATGCATCCAAAATTGGAAGGGAGGCAGAAAGCTGGGAAACAATTTTTGAGGCCAGTGCTTCTGATAAAGGCCTCATCTCTAAAATATATAGGGAATTAAATCAAATTTATAAGAATCCAAGTCATTCCCCAATTGAGAAATGGTCAAAGGATATGAACAGGCAGTTTTCTGATGAAGAAACCAAAGCTATCTATTCCCATATGAAAAAATGCTCTAAATCTCTAATGATTAGAGAGATGCAAATTAAAACAACTCTGAGGTACCACCTGACACCTATCAGATTGGCTAAAACGACAAAAAGGGAAGATAATAAATGTTGGAGAGGCTGTGGGAAAATTGGAACACTAATGCATTGTTGGTGGAGTTGTGAGCTGATCCAACCATTCTGGAGAGCAATTTGGAATTATGCCCAAAGGGCGATAAAGCTGTGCATACCCTTTGACCCAGCAATCCCACTTTTAGGTCTTTTGCCCAAAGAAATCATGGGAGGGGGAAAGGGACCCACATGTACAAAAATATTTATAGCTGCTCTTTACGTGGTAGCAAGGAATTCGAAGTTGAGGGCGTGCCCATCAATTGGGGAATGGCTGGACAAGTTGTGGTATATGAATACAATGGAGTACTATTGTGCTGTAAGAAATGATGAGCAGGAAGAGTTCAGAGAAACCTGGAGGGTCTTACGTGAGCTGATGATGAGTGAGATGAGCAGAACCAGAAGAACATTGTACACAGTATCATCAACATTGAGTGTTGACCTACTGTGATGGACTATATTCTTCTCACCAATGCAATGGTACAGAAGAGTTCCAGGGAACTCATGATAGAAGAGGATCTCCAAATCCAAGAAAAAAAAAAGAAAGAAAGAACTGTGGAGTATAGATGCTGATTGAACCATATTATTTCTTTTGTTTTGGGTGCTGTTGTTTTTTTTTTTTTCTATTTTGAGGTTTTGCATCACTGCTCTGATTCTTTCTCTTGTAACAGGATTAATGCAGAAATAGGATTAATGTTATTATGTGTATATGTATGTTTGTGTATATATCTATATGTATATGTATATGTATAGAGACATATAGATATAACCTATATCAGATTACCTGCTGTCTAGGGGAGGGGGGAGGGAGGGGAGGGAAGGAGAAAAATCTGAAATTGTAAAGCATGTATAAACAAAAGTTGAGAACTATCTTTACATGTAATGGAAAAAATAAAATATCTCATAAAAAATAAACAAAAAAACAAACAAACAAAAAAAAAAGAAAATGCATCTTTCTATGCACAAGCACCTTCTTGAACTGCTGATCCCCTTGAATCTGGCCTCACCTCTGGCTCCAGAGGAGAGGGGAATTTCTGGCCAGGCTCCTGAGGGCCCTAGAGAGCTGGTTTCTGGTTCCATATCCATCTTTGTGGAACCCTGGAAGGCTTTTGGCAAGGTAAGTGGATGGGATGTGAGTGGCTCAAAAGTTTCTGAAGGCTCCAAGGAAGCCACCCCCCCCCCCGCGGGGGGGTGGGGCATGTTCAAGTTGCAACCATTTACAACTAGAATCCTCTGTGTATGTGTCTGTCATCTACCTATTTATTTATCTATTCATGATCTTTTGTGAAATCAGTTTTTAAGGGGAGGTAGCTATGTCTGTGATAATATGCAAGATATTATCTCCTCTTGAGAACTGTCAGGAAAACTGATATTTCTCTGAAGCTTTAAAGTATAACTTTAGATTACCATTATTTCAGCACTCTTATACATATATGGATCTAGACTCTTCTTAATCTAGGGTGTATAAACTTGATTTTATAAATATTTTGTTAGCTTAATTTCTATTAATCAATTTCCTATATAGCTATATGAATTTTATTTTAAACTCTTGGAAAATATTCTGGAAAGTGGTCCATTGGCTGGACCAGATCTGGCCTAGAGTCAGTGACATATAGAAAAATTAAGAATCCCTGCTTTAGGACAGTTCCCCTCTTGGAGAAAGGTAAAGGAAGGAGCAAGTGCCTATCCATCCTTCCAGAGGCAAAAATTGTAGTATCTATTGCAATCTAGTTGGTCCTAGTTCAAAATCAGAAATCTCTATCTCTATCATTTCTATTTCTTTCTCTTTGCCTACGTCTATGTCTATCTTTTTCTCTATCTCATCTGTATCTATATATCTATATTTTAAGCTATCTATCTATCTAAAGAACATGAGAGCTCAATAATATGATTTTATCATATAGGTACCCTCAACTTACATCTACATCATTCATTTGGTACAGCTTTTATCACTGCTTTGGTTCATACAATACTTCCCAATTTTTGTGATTTCCTAATTTATCATTTTTCCTACAAAGCAGCAGTATTCCATTATATTCATAGATCACAATTTATTTAGCCCAACATATTCCTTTGCCTCTTTCATTTTCCTGGAGTGACATTGATTTCTTATAATCGCAAAATCCCTTCCTAAGAAGGATTTGGTTTAGAATAGCAAGAAAAAGCAGTATTCACCCATTAGACAACATATCAGTTAAATATGTTTTCAAGGTAGATCTGAAGGCATTTTGGATCTTGTTGTTGTTGAATAAGTAAGTTATTAAACACATAGGAGAAACAAATCTAAGAACAGAAAAACTTGTGTCTGACAAGGTTAAAATAAGTGAACATGGCACATTTTTGAGCAGCTTTAAATGAATCTGATAAGTATAAAACTTGTCTTGCTAGAAAGGAGGTTAGCATTTATACTGAGTCATGTATATTGCCTGTTTTATGGATTAAAATTCTTCCACACATCAGTTAAATCATAAATGTGCAAAAGAGGACAATTCTTTTACAGATGGAGGATGAGACTTTAAATGGTTCCTGTCTTTGAGATAATAGATAGCATAGTTAAAAATCTCCTCCCAAATGAGCACATTCTTTGGCAGACAATTCAACAAAACCCTATTTATAATTTGAAAGAAATCCTATTTCTCCCCTCACGTGTTGGGGGCATAAATGTTAATGAAGCAAATAAAAGTTTGATCCAAGTTTTCCTTAACTTTTAATGACCTCCCTTAATGCTAGCTAGCAAGTTGGATGTGAAATCATGAAAAGCAACAAAATTGGCAAAGACTTTCTGGTTACCTCATTTGATTTCAGGTGGTGCTATACATCCTTTCACTTACAGAATATCGGTGGTTCCTGAGTGGGTATTTCACACACACAAAGATTGTGCATCTATTTGCTGGCATTGCTTGTGTTGCTATTCTTGGTAACAGTGTTTCTGATAGGTGCAAGTCCATTTGGTCTAACTTGAATTTCCATCCTGCAGTACATAGAAAGTCTGTCATGCTTTAGATGTTATTTGAAAATTAGAGTGTGTTTGAAGGATGTCTCCACACCAGGCATGTAGTAAGTATTTAATAAATGCTTTCTGAATGATTAGTTGATTCCAACCAACTCACCCATAACTACTTAGGGAAACTTTTCATTATCCATATAAATCCCCCTCAGTGAATTTTTAAAAGTTGTATTTATTGTATTTTAATTTACGGAATAAAACAAGCATTTGTATAACAGTATATTTCTTAAAGGATGATTGTGATGAAACTGCAAATCTATTATGTACAACTTGTTATTCCTTTTAAATATATAATAAAGTTATATGATTTTCCTTTTTTCCCTCCCCCTTTATTACAGTATCACTTTGTATATACACACATACACATGCATATAAACGTATGTACAAACTTATTCAAACACTACAATTGCAAGGGTTATTAGGTAACAAATCTTGAAGGATTTCTGTTGAACGAAATACTGAGAGTTATCATCTGCTCTTGGGTAGACTGATCCAATGAGTATTTTTTGTTTGGACTCTGCTTAACTCTGTGTCAATTACCATGAGAAATTAGAAGGGTGTAGAACACACACACACACACACACACACACACACACACACACACACTTATTTAGGGAAGGATTATTTCCATTCTGTCTTTTGGTATCCCCAGCATCTTGTGCTATATTCTATATGGAGGTTTGTACATGGTAGGTGCTTAATAAATGTGTGTTGCTGAACTGAAATTGAATTGATTACTATAAAATAATGACTTCAAAGAATTTATAGGCTTGTTTTTAATGCCTTCTGGGGAACTTTTTTGTCTAATTTCTCTCACTCCCTCAGACCTTTCTACCTCCCTTTTTTCCCCTTCCTCCCTGTCTTCTTTCTCCTTCCTCGATTCCTTCTTCCTTCCATCTCATCTCCTTTCTTTATCTTGTTTCCTTCCTGCATTCCTTTCTTCCTTTCTTTATTTCTTCTCCAAGCCTTTACATTTCACTTTAAAGTTTGCAAAGGACTTTTCATGCATTGTCTCATTGAGTCTTATAATAAACCAAATAATGTATATACTGCAGCTAATATTATAATTATTTTACAGAGAATTTGAGGTTCATAAATGTCAGAAGTGAAATTACAACCTGGGTTTTGTTGCTCTAAGTCCAACCCTCAATTTCACTACCACATTGGCTCTTAGGGGCAAATCATTCTCCAAGGAGGTGGAAATTGAAAAAACATGATGTCAGGAATTGGAAAATGAGCAGTGTTAGCCTTTAATTGGAAGAGCTCTATGTGCTTCAATCCAACTTCACACCCCTTTCTCTGCACACACTTAAATACATCATGGGTTTTGTCCTTATAAGCTTTCCCTATCCTAACCCCAATCTGAATAAATCACAAACATTTATTAAGCAACTAATAGATGTCCTTATTACTTAGTTAACAATAATGTTCAAAAGCTACTACAACTTTGGGAGCAATGGAAGTCCTTTATACATCTTAATAGAAATATTTTTTCTGAAAATTTTTTAATTATTTTGCTCTAAATTCTTGCCAGGTAGCCAGGTGGCAGAGTGCATAGAGCACTGGGCTTGGAGTCAAGAAGATTTCTCTTTCCAAGTTCAAATGTGTCCTTAGATACTTACTAGCTGTGTAAACCTGGACAAGTCACCTAACTCTGTTTTCCCCAGTTTCCTCATGTGCAAAATGAACTGGAAAAGGAAATATCAAACCACTTCAGGATCATTACCAAGAAATCCTCAAAGAGGGTTACAAAGAGTCAGATAGCACTAAAAAACCCACTGAACAATAACAAATTATGAGCAGTTTTTGAAGGTACAGATGAAAGTAAGAATTATTCTTCAATCCTACCATTTCTCATGCTTAAGTTTTCCCAGTGTTCCTAGAATTCTTTTGCTACAATGGCAAGATAGATAGATATGCTTGTACTAGAAATTTGAAGGATATTTAGAATAAAATAAACCAATCTCTAGAGGAAAGAAAGACCACATTTGGTGTAGCTGTTGGTGAATTCTCATTGATTGATCCTTTGATTCCATACTTCCCTGCTCATTTCAATTGATGAGAATAAGCTATACATGAAGTAAGGATATTTATACAAGCTAATCCCACAAAGGTGTATTAAAGGATGCTGATAAAGTATCTTTTTTAAGGACATAGGCATAAAAAGTTATTAACCTGTACTTTCAGGTTCAATGCTCTTATAAAACTAACATGTGTGACCCTTCTTAGGAATATGTTCCTTATAGGAAAATAAAATTTAGAACTGGAAAGGACCTTATTTACCATCTAAACTACTCACTTTGTTTTATGCATAGGGAAACTGAGGGACAGATAGGAGAAGAGATTTTTCCATGGCCATGTAGCTGAGAAATGCTGAACCTTCAACTTTTCCCTTCCATAGAGATATCATCTCAATTCTTTGAACACTTGCAGTAATTGTCAGTACCACTCACTTTGGTATTTTGCTGCTATCTTGTAATATTGTGCTTTGTCTCTTTTGGTGGACTGTAAACTCCTTATGGAAGGTACCACAACTTATACTTCTATGTTAGTGTTCAATATAAGGGAAAAAGTTAAACTGATTTTTTTTAACTCTCCATTAAATTTCCTTCTGGCATGTTGGCAAGAGTTTATAGTAATTTGATCAAGATTTTGGAGAATATCATTTAAAAAAATTCCTAGGTACTGGGGTTGAATCTTTTTTTAAACATTGATTTATTAAAACTTTGAGTCCTATATTCTCTCTCTTCCTCCCAACCTCTCCTATCCCTTCCCTGATAAAGTAAGAAATTTTATATAGACTGCACATGTGCAATCATGCAAAACATTTACATATCAGTCATTTTGGAAAAGAGAACACAGACAAAAACCAAAACAAAACAAAAAAGAAAACCAAAAGAAAAATAAAGTAAAAAAAAAATGCTTCAATCTGTATTCGGATTCCATCAGGGTTTCTCTGGAAGTGGAAAGCATTTTCTTTTCTTTTTTTTAATCATAAAATTATTTTATTATTTTCTAGTTACATGTAGAAATAGTTTTCAATATTTATTTTTGTTGGATATTTAGTTCCAAATTTTCCTTCTTCCCTTCCCTCCTCCCTCCCCAAAAGAGCAAACAATCTGATATAGGTTATATATGTACAATCTGATTAAACATATTTCTGCATTAGTCATTTTGTGAAAGAATCAGAACAAAAGGAAAAAACTCAAAAAACAAAAGTAGAAACAGTGTGGTTCAATTTGCATACAGATTCCACAGTTCCTTTTTCTCAATGTGGAAAGCATGTTCTGCCATGAATCCCTTGAAATTATTTTGGACCTTTATATTGCTGAGAAGAGCCAAGTCTATCACAGTGGATCATCACACAGTGTTTCTGACACTGTGTACAATGTTCTCCTGGTTATGCTAATTTCACTCAGCATTAATTCATGTAAGTCCACCCAGGTTTTCTTGAAATCAGCCTGCTCATCATTTCTTATAGCCCAATAGTATTATATTACATTCATATATCACAGCTTGTTTAACCATTCCCCAACTGATGGGCATTCACACAATTTCTAATTATTTGCCACAACAAAATGAGCAGCTATAAATATTTTTGTACATGTGAGTCCCTTTCCCTTTTCAATATCTCTTTGGGATAAAGACTTAATAATGATATTGCTGAGGCAAAGGGTATGCACAGTTTTATAGCCCTTTGAACATAGTTCTAAATTGCTCTCCAGAATGGTTGGATGAGTTCACAGCTCCAGCAACAATGAATTAGTGTTTCAATTTTTCCACAGGTTTTCCAACATTTATCATTTTCCTTTTTTATCATATTAGTAAATCTGATAGGTGTGATGTGATACCACAGCCTTGTTTTAATTTGCATTTCTTTAATCAATAGTGATTTGGAGCATTTTTGTTTTCATATGTCAATAGAGAGCTTTGATTTCTTCATGTGAAAACTGCCAGTTCATATTCTTTGACCATTTATAAATTGGGGTGTGACTTGCATTCTTATAAATTTTATTTAGTTCCCTATATATTTTAGAAATGAGGCCTTTATAAGAAATAAATAATAGAATTTATAATGGACATCCCTGTTTCACCGCTGATCTTATTGGGAATGCATCTAACTGATCCCCATTGCATATAATATTTTTTAGTGGTTTTAGGTAGATACTGCTTTTTATTTTAAGGAAAGCTCCACTTTTTTCTATGTTCTCTACTGTTTTTAATAGGAATGAGTGCTGTACTTTGTCAAAAGCTTTCTCTGCATCTATTGAAAGAGTCATATGATTTTGATTAGTTTTGTTATGGATGTAGTTGATTATGTTGATGGTTTTCCTAATGTTGAATTAGCCCTGCATTCCTGATATAAATACCACCTCGTTATAGTATATTATCCTGGTGATGAATTGCTGTAATCTCCTTGCTAATATTTTATTTAAGATTTTTGCATTGATATTCATTAGGATAATTGGTATATACTTTTCTTTCTCTGTTTTGGCTCTGCCTGGTTTTGGGCAGTTTATATTTTTGTAAATATTCATCCATTTCTTTTAGATTATCAAATTTATTGGCATTTGGTTGAGTAAAATAGCTTCTAAAAATAGCTGCTAAAATATATTGGGAACTAAATCAAATTTATAAGAATCCAGTCATTCCCCAATTGAGAAATGGTCAAATGATATGAACAGGTAGTTTTCTGATAAAGAAGTCAAAGCTATCTATTGCCATATAAAAAAATGCTCTAAATTACTATTGATCAGAGAAATGCAAATTAAAACAACTCTTAGGTACCACCTCATACCTATCAGATTGGATAATATGACAAAAAAGGAAAATAATACATTTTGGAGAAGCTGTGGCAAAATTGGAACACTAATGCTTTGTTGGTGGAGCTGTGAACTGATCCAACCATTCTGGAGACCAATTTGGAATTATGCCCAAAGGGCTATGGGACTGTTCCTACCCTTTGACCCAGTGGTACCACTGCTTTGTCCGTATCCCAAAGAGACCATAGAAAAGGGAAAAGGACACACATATACAAAAATATTTATAGCAACTCTCTTTGTGGTGGCAAAGAATCAGAAATGGAGGGAATGCCCATCAATAAGGGAATGGCTAAACAAGTTGTGGCATATGAATGTAATGGAATACTTTTGTGCTGTAAGAAATGATGAGCAGGAGGAGTTCAGTGAAACCTGGAAGGACTTACATAAACTGATATTGATTGAGAGGAGCACAACCAGGAGAATATAGTACACAGTAACAGCAACATTGTGTAATGAGCAATGGGAATAAACTTGGCTCTTCTCAGCAGTGCAACAATTCAAAACAGTTTCAAAGAACTCGTTATAGAAAATGTTCACATCATCCAGAAAAAAGAACTGTGAATTATGAATGCAGAGGGAACCATACTTTTTCTACTTTTGAACTGTTTTTACTTTCCATCTTGTTCAAGGTGTTTCCTTTGTGCTCTGATTCTTCTTTCACAAGATGACTAATGTAGAAATATGTTTAATGTGATTGTACATATCTAATCTGTATCAGACTGCTTTCTACCTTAGGGAGGAAGGAGGGAACAGAGAGGGGAGGGGAGAAAAAAATTGGAACTAAAAATCCAATGAAAACAAATGTTGAAAACTATTCTTCTATGTAATATATAACTGGAAAATAAGAAAATAAGAAAAAAAAGGGGAAAAAAAGATATGACTTTATTTGTGTAAAAAAGCGTGGGGAGTCTTTTATAGGAATAAATGAATATGTTCCCTGGTTCCCTCCCCATTAGTAATTTCAAATTTTCCTAGAGCTATTCACCTTATTTAAATATTAACCCTTTGTTTAGAAGAGGACCAATGACATCACGGGAGTGATATCTGCAATTGTCATCAACTGTATTTATGTGAGGTAGAGTCTCACAAAGGCATCAGTCTCACTCTCTCTTCCACATGATTGAAGTCTACTGGCACAACAAAAATTAAGATGACTGGTGATGGCCAAGGATGAAGTGACCTCTCCAAAGCGATGTTGTAACAGATTATTCTCATTTACCCATTCTGCTCAGGGAATTCTTCACATACTTGAAGTCGACATCCCTCTTACTTACCTATAGGTTTGATGCCTGTCAGTTAATATTAACCTTATTTAGTCTGTCTGCTGAGATATGGTATGGCTACTATACATGCTAAAGTTTCTTAAAGCCACATGTGAGAGTTGGGTGGAGGTGGACACTTCAGATGGATACAAAACCTTGCTTTTCAGACAAGGGTATTGGCAAGCCCTTATACCAGATCAGATAATCTTTCCTGAAAACCCCATATAACTCTTATGTAAAAACAAGCAAGCTCAGTCATCACTGACTCTTCTGTTTCCCTTGTCCCCCACAATAATCAACTTCTAGGTCTTCTCAGTTCTATTTTACATCTGTCTTCTCCAGATATTTTTGACTCCCCTTACCTCTTTCCAGGATTATAGTAACAGTTTTTCAGTTCATCTCCCTGATTCTCTCCTTGCCCATCGCCAATTCCTCCTCCATATTGCTGACAAATATTCCTCAAAAACAGATCTGACTGGGTCACACTCCTACTCCAAAAATTTTTATGGTTCCTTATTGACTCTAGAATAAAATACAACATTTTTAGCCCAACACTTCCAACCCTGGATAATGTGCCTCCAACTTATCCTGTCATCCACCATTACTCCTCTGCTTCATATTACTCACTTTCATGTACTCTACTATCCAGCCAAATGGGCTACTCCCTAACGATACCATATCATGTCCTACCTTTATGCCTTTGTAGAGACCAGGATATGGTAGATAGTTAATAAACACTTATTTGACCTGGTTTGACCCTGAATTCCCATCCTCTTCAAGATCTACCTTTAGAATTTTTAGTTTCCTTTAAAACTCAGGTATGTGCCACCTTCTCTCTGAAGCCTTTTCTAATTGCACCACTCTCCATTGCGATCTATCCATCCTCAAATGAATTAATACATAAATTTGCATATCCTGTATTTGCCAGTGAAATGTAAGTATTTTGAAGGCAACATCTGTTTCATTCGTTGTTATTGTTGTTTTTAATTTTGTTCAGTGCTCAATAAATGCTTGTTATATTGAATTGAAGTAACTGGGCACCATCTGACCCAACAAAAAGAGACCCAATAACCACCCAGCAAATGACTAGTTATTAAAACACTTTTGGAAAAAAAAATTAATTTAAAAAAAAATTAGTGAGGCAATAGGGTTAAGTGACTAGTCCAGGGTCACATGGCTAGTAAGTGTTAAGTGTCTGAGGCCAGATTTGAACTCAGGTCCTCTTGACTCCAGGGCTGGTGCTCTATACACTGTGCCATCTAGCTGCCCCTCCAATAAATATTTCTTAATAAGATGAGACCTATGATAGGCTTTATTTGTCCTTTTAGGGTCAAGCTAGTTATCCTTCCAAACAATCCTCTCACCTGCTAGTGTCCCATTTTTAAGTAATACTGGCTTACCACTTTATTGATTTGAAGACCTGGCAAATCAGTCCCCAGATCAACCAGCAGTGGCGGAACTTACTCAGTGAAATAGCCACCTAATGGAATTAGAGACTGTAAAACATTTTTGCAAGTTAAACTTAAAAAACCTCTGTCACTTAGAATCATTTCCCTTCTGTTCAGAATATTCTGGCTGCCAACACTAACTACACTCAGAGAATTGAGGTGTTTAATTAGTGGGGCAACCCCCTATTCCTATCTTAATGACCAAGACACAGCATAGGTCTTAGTGAAACATGTGACTTCCCTCAATGGTAATGAGAATTTCTGATTTCTGGGGGAGGAAGAGGGAAGAGAATGATCCCTGAAAATATAATTCTCTAAACCTTACATTGTCTTCTTCCACATAACACATAAGACTTTCCCCTCATAGATGAAGAGTTCTCATGAAAAATTTGCAAAAACTGTCATTTTAAGGTAACATCCCCCAGAGTATGGAAATGAAGTAGAATTTCTCTTCTTGGTACAAAGTCTTGTCAGTACACTACTAGAAATGTGTTTTTCAGATATCTACTATCCCTTAAATAGAAGGAAATGAACTTAAGGGATGAAAGGATAATATATTTAGTTATAATGGCAAATTTAGAATTTATGAGGAAATTATTTAGCTTTTTTTTAAATTCCATGGTTATTTTTTGGGGGGAGGGGTGCAGAAAGTTCCTGAGTTAAATTGTCTGATAGGCTAGTGCAATTAAATTAATACATATTGAACCCTGCTTACACATATTCACTGGGTCTAATATGTAAAGGTGTAAGATTGTGTGTGTGTGTGTGTGTGTGTGTGTGTGAGAGAGAGAGAGAGAGAGAGAGAGAGAGACCTTTGACATTTTATCAAGTAAGAGAAAATGTCATAGTGGATAGAGATCTGATATCAAAGCCATAAAGACTTGAATTCAAGACCTACTTACACTTACTGTTTATGATAACTGGAAAAGACACTTTACTTTTCAGTAGTCTAAGTGATTCTCTAAGATTATTGACTTGTGGAGAACATGCCACCATGCATGAATAGAGGGAATTTTTTTTCACACAAAAACTTTACTATTATCAATGAAATCTTAGGTCCAGTCCCTATCCCCTAATGACAAGTATACCAGAAGCATAGTTTAAAGGCATTCATCACTAGCTTCCAAAATGAGTAGCACAGACTCAAATTTTTAGGTAGTTGATTGATCAAAGGAGTCTAACCAATTTGATTTGTTGAAAGGGATAAAATCACTGTTTAGAACTTTTATTATGTCTCCAAGACTCTGAACATACTTCAAATAAGTAGGAACATTCCTGTAAGTGTCATATCCCTATGGAAGTGCCTAGACTTGGAAGTGACCTTAGAAGCCATTAAATATAAATGTCTCATTTTGCAGAAGAGTAAATTGCAGCCAAAGGAAGTCAAATGACTTGCTCAAGGCAACACAAGTATTATTCAATAGATTTGAGATTTCAACCTAGTTTTGTTGTTGTTGTTGTTACTGCTGCTGCTGTTGTTAATATTTTTTTTCCTAGACAGGCTCTATAGGCAGTGATCTTTCCATTCTACTATGCAGGGCTTATCTGAATTCTGACTAAGATATTGATGTATTTATTTTCACTTCTGCAGGTTAGAAAACTAATGTCATCATGCTGAAGGGTTATGTTGTACTTTTTGAATTGTTGTACATTGTACTAGTTGGAACATTCATATATAAGCAAATATGAATTATTTAAGTCTCAGTATTGGGGACACTTTATTTGCCTCAGGCTAATAAATGTACTAGGGCAATTGAACAGAATGTAAATTGTAAAATTGAAAGAAAATACCAGAGACATGAGAGTTGATTTTGGTCTTGGAATTACTTATATCTACTTCAGGGGCACCATGATCCTCATTCTACCTCAAAGATAGTGGTTATGATGAAGCCGTGGTGAAGAAGGTTACATGCAGTTTTACATATTTTCAAATGTGAGATCCAAGGGAAGGCAATAGCAAGAGACAGTGGTGGAGTACTTGGAGAGTGTGGACATGGTCTTTTATGGAAAAACAGAGAATCCCATTATCCATTCTTTTGGGGTATGAGGGAGTGTGAGTTCAAGGACAGTGTCTAATTTTTGGAGAGAATAAGATTAAGAATTTTGGCCTGCAGAGGTGGAGACAAGATTGCAGAGAAGACGCTGCAACTCACCTGCACTCTCCCCTAAACACCTCTGAACATCTTTAAATAATGTCATAAAACAATTCCTTAGACAGCACAAGCCACAAAGGGATGAGATGAAAGAATGTTCCAGCCAAAGATAACTTAGAAGGTCAGCAGGAAAGGTCTATTGCACCCTGGTGAGAGTGGAGCACAGTCCAACACAGATAGCCCTAGATGGATTTAAACACCATGCCTCAGCTTCAATGTCAACCTAGACTCTTTCTCACTGCCTGGGGTCCTTTCATCTTGTAAAATCCATCTGTCATACCAACTCCCTTTTCCTAGCAATGCATTCTAGGGTGACCAACATTCATTCCTCTTCTGGATGTGTTTAATTTTCTTGACTTCAACAATGTTCCCCCTTATGAGAACTTTCATCTTCCACTGCCCCATGTCCTGCCTGTTCTCTTTTTCTTGTATATTATCTTCTTCCATTAGAATCTGAACTCCTGGGGAGGCTAGGTAGTGCAGTAGATAAAGCACCAGCCCTGGATTCAGGAGTACCTGAGTTCAAATCTGGCTTCAGACACTTGACACTTACTAGCTATGTGACCCTGGGCAAGTCACTTAACCCCTATTGCCCCACAAAACAAACAAACAAACAAACAAAAAAAAACCAAAAATCAAAACAAAACAAAACAAAAAAAAGAATCTGAACTCCTTGAGAGTAGAGACTGCCTTTCTTTATGCTTTTATTTATAGGCCCAGTCTTGTGCTTAGCAGACTGCCTGGCTCATATAAGCACTCAATAAATGTTTTGGGTTTTTTTATCTACCTATTCCTTTACCATTTTGTTGTCTTTCATTTTATACAGAGTGAAATAAAGACCATCTTTCATATGGTGTTGTGACTTGGGTACACTGAGCTAAAGTCATTTTGCCCCAAACAAACTATAGAGACCTTCTTAGGTTTTCTGAAGCAATTCTAAGTGGGCCAAATGAGTCAAGGTATTGATTTGGCGGAGGGAAGGGAATGTGAGGGGAATAAACATTTATATAATGCCTAATATGTATCAGAAACTGTGCCAAGTCCCTTTAACAAATAATACCTCATTTGATTTTATGGACAGCACCCCAGGATTGATGCTAGCATATTCAAAGCCAGAGAGTTATGCTATAAACCATCAGATATTTGCAGAAATTCAGAAAAAAATGGAATGCTCAGTAAGATACACCACATTTCCTATTGTGCAGCTGATTCAGAGTCAATGTAAGCTTTCAAACAACATGTTTGGGGACACAGAAGTAACACTAATAGGTTAACATTTACCTTGATTTTTAAGGTTTGTGAAAATTCTTACAAATGTTTTGTTATTTAAATCAATCAAATTCTAGGAAAACATTCTTACAAATTCTATTTATGCCTCCACTCCGAAAATGACAAATGTGCATTGGACCATCTTCATGTGGCTAGGCTAATTTTCCTTTGGACTCTCCCTAAATAACAATAACTAATTTCTGCATCCTCTTTTCCCTCCCCACTTGTGGTTTTTTTCATATATATAAATGAACCCAACAGCATGGTCACTGTAGCAGTAATACTCTCAGACAGTGTTTGTTAAGCTCTTGGATAAAAGGTGATATGTAGTTACATATTGTTTAATATTAGTTCACTAAAATATCTATGGGTTCTCATAGAGAATCCTGAATTTCCAAATTCTTGAAATGAAAGTTTCTAGCATCTGGTTTCATTGTGATAAGGCAAATCCCAGCTCCTAAGCATTCATCTTTATAGTTAATGATCAGGGATGCTATAATATGGTTGCTTTATTTTCTTCTCTTTTGGTGTCCTGTTAAGTTTATATTGCCTTAAATGCATATAAGGGTGAACTTTCATTGTGATGTGCTAGAATTTAAGAGCATTAAAATTTGGGAGCATTGTGATGAAAATTTATCCATGCTGCCAGTTGACCATGTTACATACAGCTATTGGTCTCCTAGGGGTTTCAGATGATTCCTCTCTTTTGCATGAAAAGGTAATAAATTTGTCAGGGTAGAGTGCAGCCTTAAACTTTAATGCATTCCTAGTTTAAGGGATTTGAATCTATATTTACTGCAACTGACTTAGAACTTCAACTATTTCCATCGACAGTAATAAAGCTTAGTTGTTATTTAAATGTTTAAGCAATTTTATGGTTGATTGAAATGTTTAGGATAGTTTGGAGACTTAAATGAGAATCAACCAGCTGTATTTCTCCTTCAGAGAAACTATGAGTTGTCAGGCATATGAATATCTGACCCTTTGTCGGTGATGAAGCTTCAAGAACCCTTAAAATCTAGTATCTGTACATACTGCTACAGGAAAGGCCATAAAGATAGCCCATCATGCAACCCATAAATATAGCATTCCCTTCAGGAAGAAAGCAGGCTTAATTGTTAACACATTGGTTGAAAATTATTTTAAGGTGTTTTTATTTTTTCTCTGTATGGATGAAAAATGTGACCTATGATCTCTAATTTAGAAGCTGAAGATCATGAGTGATCATTTAGTCTAAGGCCCTCATTTTACAGATGAGGAAACTGAGGCCCAGAGATTTTAAGTGATTTGTCCAAGATCATTTTGGTAATAAAGTTACAGGACTGCAGTTCACACATAAGTGCTCTTATGCCCAAATCATAAAATACATGGAAATAATCTCCATGGAATGTCACAAAGAATTGTTAATGTATTTCTAGATTTATTTCAGGAGAACTCACGCATCTAATTCTCATTCTTTCCTCCCAGAGTTGGTAAGAATGAATGACTATTTTAAGATAGATGAAGATCGGGGGCAGCTAGGTGGCACAATGGATAAAGTACCGGCCCTGGATTCAGGAGGTCCCGAGTCCAAATCTGGGCTCAGACACTTGACACTTACTAGCTGTGTGATCCTGGGCAAGTCATTTAACCCTCATTGCCCTGAGAAAAAAAAGATAGATGAAGATCAAGTGGTCTATCTTTGTAAATGAATTTCTAACTTCATTCCAATTGTCCTTGGCATACTGACTTCTTTCACTTGAGTGTATTCCTTGAAATCATGCTATCTTAAAGACCTTGTTATGATTTTGTGAGTTTAGAAGGACAGTGATGCTCACTGGATTAATGCTCTTCTCTATCTCAATAGTACATTATCCATTGGCCAAATCCATTGGTCAGGCACAAAATCAGAGAAGATACTCAGGCATAATCTATATGTTTTCAGGATTCAGGAAAATGTTGAAAGCCATAGAAATCTTTCTCAAAACCTAAGACACTTCCTAAGGTTGTTGAACAACATCACTCCTCACTTGTCTAAGTTGAAACTTCATAGTCCAAAATCAATTATAATTGACTTCTCCTTTAATGAGATTTTATTTTATTCCTACATTTTCATGAGGAAATGGCTCAGGGAATTCTCAAACATTTCTAACTTCAAAGAAATTCTTGGGGAGATAGTATTTTACAGGATATATAGTAGGAGCTTTTGACAAATTGAGTAAAACTGAGGATTAGATGTGTTAGACTGAGGTATTTCAATGAAAATTAGATGATGTTAGAGATGATGATAATGATGATTAAATATTTAATACAACTTAGTACTTTCAAAGTGTTTTCTCATATATTGGTTTATCTTCAGTAAAACCAATTATCAATTTATGCCATCATAGAGTCAGAGCAAGAAGGGACCTTAGAGGGGCAGCTAGGTGGCACAGTGGCTAAAGCACCTGCCCTGGACTCAGGAGTACCTGAGTTCAAATCCAGCCTCAGACTATTAACACTAGCTGTGTGACCCTGGGCAAGTCACTTAACCCTCATTGCCCTGCAAAAAAAGATAAAAAAGAAGGGATCTTAGAGTTCATTAAGGACAACCATCTCATTTAACAGATGAAGAACCCAAAGGCCAGAGCATTTAGGTAAGTTGTTCAGGGTCATACAGCTAGTAAATATCTTAGGCAGGATTTGAACTCGTGTTACCTTGAATCCAAATTAAGTACTCTTATTTTTTGCGTTAATTAACTTCCCCCATAGAAGTACACTGCTCTAACTGCCCTACCATTTTCTATTATTTGTTATACTGTTGGGATATAATGACTTAGGGACTTTCAGAATCATGGCTAGAGATTTTTATACTTAGTAAACTATGCTGCTTTTCATACTAAATGGACTAACCAGTTGAAGCAGGCCCAGCCCTTCCTTCCCCTCAAAGGCTGGAACAACGTCCTAGCCTCACCAACCATGGATGCCCACTTATCAAAAGAACCATGTGATATAATCAAGCTACTCCCACAGCAGAAAGACCATTCTATCATCTCTATACTTACTTTCACCATCTTGCCATGGACCATTCTTCCATAGCCCCTTCTAGACTTATCTCAGCCCATGTCCTACTACCCTTCTCTCACACACACACACACATCTGTGTGTCAAAGGTAGTGTATGTTTCTACATGTATACATATATATGTATGTGTATATGCATATGAATATTTATTCATATTCATGTATATGCATATATATATTTATGTACATAGAATATATAACATATAATACTAAAATTTGCTATATATCTATATGTATATATCCTTTATTTTCCTACCCTAGAACAAAATTCCTGACTTTGGAAAACCCCTGCCATGTTGCCAGGGAAACTAGGTGGTGCAAATGATAGAACACTGGCCCTGAAGCTGAGAAGACCTGATTTCAAATCTCACCTCAGATACTTACCAGTTACTCGTGACCCTAGGGCAAGTCACGTAACCTCAATTGCCTTAAACATCCAAGGCCATCTCCAGTAGTAGTGATATATAACTTGTCATTAGACCCAGATGGATCTGGAGGACTGAGTGAGGTTGGTGATCATGGACAGCCCTCCCTCACTTAAATACAATTTAGGGCAAGTCATGACATCACCCTGATGTCATGTTCCTCTTTGAAAATGAAGGACAAATAAGCATCACTAAAAGCATCATTACCACCACTGCATCATTTGTTTTGTTTTGTTTGTTTTTTTGGTGAGGCAATTGGGGTTAAGTGACTTGCCACAGCTAGTTAAGTGTCAAGTGTCTGAGGTCAGATTTGAACTCAGGTCCTCCTGAATCCAGGGCCGCTGCTCTATCCACTGCATCACCTAGCTGCCCCTCCACCACTGCATCATAGTGAAAATCTCCAGTTCCTCCTAACTTAGTTCAAGCACTGAAGGTTGGAATAAACAATTTAGTATTTCAGTGGATCTCTGTTAGGGTGTTTCATTCATAGGCCACAACGTAGTGATGACTTTATATCCTGCATAGGTCTTTTCCATGTCCCTCTAGAAATGATCTATAAACTATTTATCTAAAGCAATAAGAAACTTACTTAAACACTTTAAATATTTTCTGGATTTCAGTGTAGCATTCTGGCTGCCCATCTGTCACTTCTCTCTTTTACCACATGATCAGCTCACTTCCTTTTCTGGCCATTCAAGTTATAAATAATGTCTTTTGAGCTAAATCTTATGCATAAGTCATCTTTGGTAATATTCTTCAGCCTATTGATATACACAATGCATCATTCCACTTCACATTGGCTCATCTGTAGCTTTAATGCTTCTGAGATTCTGATGTTACCTTATTTTCCCCCATCTAACATCATTGAAAGAATATTGGTGTTTAAAAATAATAAACTTTGATATAAGAAAACAGCTTAGTGTCATTGCAAATGCCATATAATTTCTCAAATAATATCCAGCCTGACTTTTTCCTTCTATTCAATTCTGGTCCCAGCTTTTCATACATAAAACATCATGCACATAGCAAGGAAAGTGCCTTCCCAAGACATGTTTTGATTGACTAACTCAGTGGCTGACCACTTCAACTGGATGTCGTAATCTGGGTATTATATATTCTTCCACTCCACCCCACCTTGTTCATTGATAAACTGAAATTACATTGTTATATATAGATAAAAACAAGGATCTTTTGAATCTGGGTTCCATGAAACTAGTGTAATTTATTCCTGAAAGAAAAGCATCAAAAAAGGGGAATGAAATGTGAGAAATCTCTCTTCATTTGAAATTTGTCCTAGATATATTTCATGATACTAGGTAACACCTTTGCTGGGTGTACCCTAAATGGTATTACTATTGACAATGATAACAAAGACACTTTTGAATAAACTTAGTTCTGTTTATAATCATCTAAAATACTATTCATTTTTAAAATATGTATATGCTGCAACTATTTGGAGAAGTCTTTAAGGCAGGAATTTGATCTATTGCATCAAATCATCAAAGGCTTTTCTGTTATCAAGACAAAAATGTAATGGAATCTTATATCTATTGTATTCATAAAATTATGCAGCTATGAGATGTAGTCTGCTGGTGAAAATTATTTTCAATAATATGCATGTTTTTTTTTCTAATGTCTCCTTAAACACACCATTGCTGCATGCTATAACTTTCCCTTAAGTTTTAGAGATAAGAATGTATATATTAATATTTAATACTGGAGCAGCTAGGTGGTGCAGTGGATAGAGTGTCAGCCCTGGAGTAAGGAGGACCTGAGTTCAAATTTGGGCTCAGACGCTTAACACTTACTGGCTGTGTGACTCTGGGCAAGTCACTTAACCCCAATTGCCTCACCAAAACAAAACAAAATTAAATAGTTAATACTAATAATAATGATAATTCTAACACCTAACATTTATTAAACATTTACTGTGTGTCAGGTACTGTGCTTAGCATTTTAAAATCATTATCTTATTTGATGATCACAACATGGGAGGTAGGTGCTATTATTTTCCCCATTTTATAGATAAGGAAACTGAGGGAAATAGAGGTTAAGTGACTTGTCAAAGCTCACATGGCCACTAAGTATGTGAGGCTGGATTTGAACTCAAATCTTCCTGATGCTAGGCATAGTAATTTATATACTGTACCACCTACATGCTTTACTGATTAATCTTGTTTTCTCAATCTTTGTAGTTATTTAGACCATCTGTGATATTTTCAATTTTATCCAACAATTAAAATATCATGGAAATTAATCTATGGATCCCTTTAAAATGTATTGATTATAGCCAATATTTTCTCTTATATGTTTGCATAGTCCATATGTTCAAATGATGCCTCTATAATTTTTTTTTCTGGGGCAATGGGGGTTAAGTGACTTGCCCAGGGTCACACAGCCAGTAAGTATCAAGTGTCTAAGGCCGAATTTGAACTCAGGAACTCCTGAATCCAGGGCTGGTACTTCATCCACTGCACCACCTAGCCACCTCAAGCCTCTATAATTTTAAGAGATACTAGGGATGGATCCTATAAAATTGGTTGGATATGCTGTGGAAGATTTGTGAGAGATCAGGGACAAGGGTCAAAGAAGATGAGAGGATTTGCATGTAATTAATATTGATGATATCATACATATTTTGAGAAATCATAGTCTTTAAGTACGTTTAGCAACTTTAAGTACCTTTTCATCTAATTATTATTACTCTCTTTCTGCTTACATTGATGTTCTTCTTCATCACCATTATCATCATCACCATATCTATCATTTGTTTCACACTTTACAGTTTTAAAATCCCCCATATACATTATCTCATCTGTTCATGATTCTGTGAAGTAACTACCACACCTATCATCTATGTTTTATGAATGAGGGAACAGAATTTTAGAGAGGTTAAGGGATTTGCCTTTGATCACACAACTAATAAATGTAGAAGGGAGGGTGGGAATCCAGGTCTTTCTTTAACTGTAAGGTTATCTTTTTCAGATGATAACAGCTAACTATTAGAATAAATAAAACTTTTTCTTTTCCCTATGTTCATCAAAATAGCCTGTATTCACATAACCCTTTAAACTTTGGGGAAGTGCTTTAAGTGTATCTCATTTGTTTCTCCCAATAATTCTATAAAGCAGGTGTTATTATCCTAATTTTCCAGATGAGAAAACTCAGGCTTAGAGATGTTAAGTGACTTTCCCAGTGTCATACAGGCAGCTTATATTTACTATGGTGTGGGAACTCAAGTCTCTCCTGAATCTAAGTCTAGGAGTCTATCCATTTAGCTACATAGATTGCTATGAAATGTGAAGAACAAGACCATCATGTTGAGCCACTTCTTCCCTGAAGTCACATGGATGGCATAACAATATCCCAAACTCTGTTATCTATCTTCTGTTCAAATCTTGTAGATCCTCCCCCCACAAAGAGTCAATAGGGTTTTTCTTTTGCTGTACGGATAATTTATGAAATATCTTGATTGGAAATTCTATTTAATTTGCATAATATATCAGATTAAAATCAACATTTCTTTGCAATCATTCAGCAGAGGTGTCTTATAGGATATTAACTTAGCATGTGCTATGTAAGTGTGTGCCAGATTGTTGTTTACTAAAACATAGATTTCTCATTATGTAGATTAACTGTAAGCAAATAATGCTTTTATCTATTTGTATATTTCTTATCTACATTTTTCTTCCATTCTTTCTTTCTACCTACCTAACTACATATCTATCTTCCTATCATAAATGAATGTTCAACCCTTTTACTAACATACATTGTATCCCTTCCATACTTTTGGGGATTAGTTAAAGCTTCTTGTCTTTGGTATCATCAAGACATTTAATGAAACTTCAAAAAAAAAACAATGAGGTCTGAAGGCAGAAAAGAGGGAGAGAATTGCAGGTATAGGAGATGGGCCATGAAAATTACCAGATTGGGAGATGAAGTGGCATGCTGGACAAACATCATGGAGGCTAGTTTCACAGGATCACACCTTTCATAGAAGGGGATGTGGTATAGGAAAGCTGGAAAGCTAGGAAGAATCTAGGCTAAGAGAGAAGCTTTAAAGGCCAGGAGGATTTTACATTTGATGTTAAATATAATAGCAAACAGGGGCAGCTAGGTGGTGCAGTGGATAGAGCACGAGCCCTGGAGTCAGGAGGACCTGAGTTAAAATCTAGCCTCAGACACAACACTTACTAGCTGTGTGACCCTGGGCAAGTAATTTAACCCCAATTGCCTCACAAAAAAAAAAGCTTCCTTTGTTAGTTTTAGTGTATGAACTAGAGTGGGGAGAGTTTCAAAACAGGGAAATCAATGAGCAGCCTATTGTAATAGTCCAAGGATGAGATGATGAGGGACAGATCCAGACTGGTGGTAGAAGAAAAATTAGGGAAAGAGAAGAAATGTAGAGAGAAACAATGTTCTTTTACAAATGCTTGTATGGGGGGCAGCTAGGTGGCACAATGGATAAAGCACCAGCCCTGGATTCAGAAAGACCTGAGTTCAAATCCAGTTTCAGACACTTGACACTTACTAGCTGTGTGACCCTGGGCAAGTCACTTAACCTTCATTGCCCTGCAAAAAACAAACAAAAACAAAACAAAACAAAACAAAAAACAAATGCTTGTATAGGGAGAGTGATAGAGTGAGGTGTCAAGGATAACAACTATGTTAAGAACCTGTGTGACTGGGAGGGTGGTGATCCCATAAATTGTCAGAAAGCTGTTAGGAAAAGGAAGAAGTTTGGAGGGAAGAGATAATGAGGTCAATTTTAGCCATGTTGAATTTGAGATGTCTATTACACATCGAGTTTTAGCTAATTAGTAGGTCATTGGAGATATGATATTGGAATTCAGAAGGCAGATTAGGACTGAACAAGTACATATGAATCATCTGCACAAAAATAATTGAATCACTATGAAAATATATGTTAATACATTCTTTCTTGGTTTTGTTTTGTTTTTTCTTTTTTTGGTTTGGTTTATTTGCAGAAGAAAAGAGGAAGATTTGGAAAGGTGCCTCAATTTGGACACACAAATCCCAAATAATTGTTTTCCAATAAATGCAGAACACAAAAAACAGGGTTAAATGCTAACAGTAATTCCATTGTAAGGATAATGCAAGTACCTTGGAATTCCTATGGGAACACAAAATATTCTGCTATCTACAGGCCCAATGTTAAGCTCCTCATTTTGTAATCACAGGGTTATCCTGTTGCAGTATTTGAAATGAAAACCAAATCAGGGTTTCTTGGATAGTTTGGGGGATTACTTCACAGATGAGGAAGAAGGAAAATTTATTTGACAGTTGCTTGCAATGCAAGCTATCATAAAAGTTTTATTAAATTTAAGCCTGGTAATAACTTGCTGCCATTGAAACAATGAAGCAGTTGTACTGAGAAAAGAGCTATCAAAATGGAATGAGAAAACTGCATTTAGGGGAATGATGGGAAGATACTCAGATAGCAAAGCAAAAAATAAAATGAATTCTTTAAGTCTGTATTCCAGATATTTTCCACATGGCTAGGCACCAACTATGACAATAATTAAAATAGCACCATTTTTGAGGGGAAAAGTGTAACAGATTTAGCTGTTTCTGAAAAAAAATAAATCTCAGAGTTCATGCTGCATTACTTTTAAACATCATTTCAGATAAGTATGTAAGGGATAAGCAACCATTTTGTTTTTTAGAAAGCTTGGGGATTTGATTGACTTGTCGTGAGAATCCCTCTGGTAGAGTAGAATCCTATGAGCACTTGAGGTCTTGTGTCAGGGGAGACCATGATTTTGATTCTGCCGATGACCATATCTGATGATGATCAAGTTGTTCTCTCTGGGTCCCTGTTTATTTTATTTTATTTTAATATTTAAGGTGGGCGTAATGGTACCTCTAATATCTACCTCAACATTGAATAGAATACATAAATACATACACACATATGTATGCATACATATATGCATGTGTGTGCATTTATATACACAGACATACTATACACATGCATGTACATATGTGTGTATATTCATAAATATATGTGCATACAAATATACACATCTGTCTATACTTATGTATATGTGCATGCATGTTTATGTATATGTACATGAATGTGTATGTATATGCATATGTGTGTATATGTATTGTGTATATATACATATATATGTGGAGAGAGATTGAGTGTGTGCATGTGTATGGTGTGTGTGTGTGTGTGTGTGTGTGTGTGTGTGTGCTTTTTCAACCTTAAATGTCAAGCACATTAGTATTACCTCAATATTGTGGAATACATCCCTGGAAGTAAGGACCACCATACTTCAAGTCAAGGAGCACTGCTAAATGAGGCAAAGTTTCTTTTTTTCAAGGCTTATTCAAACCTTGAAGAAAAATGTAACAGTAAAGTTCAACTATAGCTGCAAGCTGGCACACTTATAAGATGTGGTAATGAGTGGATTTTTCTTTTGGGGCGTAGGTGTATATGTGTCTATTTTGGAGGCAAGTAGGTGATGCAGTATATAGAAAGCTAGACATAGATTCAGGAACATATGAGTTCCAACTCAACCTCAAAAATGTATTAGCAATATGACCCTGGGCAAGTCATTTAACCTCGGTTTCATTCAATTTTCTCACATGTAAAATGGGCATTATAATAGTATCTCATTCCTAGGGTTTTTTGTAGGGATAAAATGACATCATATTTGTAAAGCACTTTACAAAATGTTAAGGATTATATAAGTGCTACCTATTATTGTGGTGGGTACACACACAGATATATACATACACACATACATATATGTACACACACATATATATATATTATATACATAATATGTGTGTAATTTAAGATTCTAAATGTGGATTATAATCTGTTCCCCCAGTTTGGGGGGAAACTGACTAAAATCACTGATAAAACAAGTTTAGGTTTTTAAGGGTTTATTGAAAAATAGAAAGAAAAAGATTGAGAACAGAATTCCAACAGCCTGGCATTCCTATCTTCCTCAAATATCCTGTGAAATCCTCTGCCACCACTACCACCATCAAGTCAGGAACCCAAAAGCTTGAGAGCTCTCTGCGCAGGCTCCCTTTCCTCCTTCCTGTCTCCTCCCAGAAAATAGGAGGCTCCTCAAGTTGATTGGCTGGTAGCCTTGACAGACAGCACCCATGAGTAAATGTCATTTCCTGACACCAAGGAAAAGCCACAATGCCTCTGAGGCATTTTCCTCGTGGTGGAGTTTTCCCACAGCAAGTCTCCAGTAGGTGGCATCATTCCAATCATTACATATGTATATATAGATATAGAGACAGAGACAGAGACAGAACCAGATATAGAGATATATAGTTGCATTGATTTCTATGGTTGATATATTTTCTTGATTGTGTACAGCATGCCCAGCAACTCAAGATGCTGAAAGCATATTGTATAAAAAGTGGGTTAAATTAGTAGGGGCTGACAAATTTGGAGAATCAAAGATGCAGAGAGGGGTATTTTACATGGTTAAAATCACAAATCCATAGTCTAAGAATGGTACATACCCTTTGACAGCAGGGTGAATTTTACATTGGAAAACTCTACTATGGGATGGTAGACAGGAAAGAAGGAGGAAAATAGGAATGGGTTTTGTTTTTATTTGTTTTGTTTGTTTTTCAGAAAGAGACAAAATGATTGCTTTCATGAACAGTGAAACTTTTAAAATTGATCTCAAGTCCACAGAGCAAGTCCTATGTCACTGATATAGATCAGCCTGGTTAAAAGAAATTCAACTGCTTTCTCCATTGTTGATTTTATGCCTCTTCCTTTTTCATTTAAAAAATAAGTCTTGTAAAAACCAGGAACATTGCAGTAGATATAATATTCTTCATACTAGCAAGCCTATGAAGCCATTTCAATGAATTGCTTCAGTGGCACCATCTCCTCATCTTGCCTTTGTACACATTTGTGAAAATCAGACAATATCATCTTTCACAATCTGACTCCAACTGAATTTTTCAGATTTTTAAAATATTTCTCCCCCTCACTGCACTTTATATTCCAGTCAAAGTGAGCTACCTGCAATTTCTTATATAAGGCATGCCATTTCCTATACCTTTGTCTGTTCCTAATCTGTCTCTCATATTTTGAAAACTTTCACATCTTACATCTCCTCTCTAGATTCTTTTTTCCATGTATGGGTCAAGTCAAGTGTCACTATAAAAATTCTTTTCTTTTTTCTTTTTTTTTTCAGGGCAATGAGGGTTAAATGACTTGCCCAGGGTCACACAGCTAGTGTCAAGTGTCTGAGGCCGGATTTGAACTCAGGTCCTCCTGAATCCAGGGCTGGTGCTTTATCCACTGCGCCACCTAGCTGCCCCAAGTCTTTTCTTATCATCACTGTCATCCTTCCCACAGTTGTGGGCAAATACTACTCCCTCATTCTTAGTAGAACTTAATTCATATTTACTTTGCATATATTGTATATTCAATACTAGTACCTGTTGGCTTCTCTGAATAGAATGCAATCTCCTTGAAGGCAGGGGCTGTTTTATTTCTCATCCTTTGCATCTTCAGCCCTTAGAATATTGCCTGTCTAATTCTAAGTGCTTTAATAAACTTTCAGTGTATTGAATTGGAATGTGTTTTTAAACTTCTCAACACTTCTTTTTTATGACATCAACTATTAAATGAAAGCATGTAATTACAAAGATTATATAAGGAGAGTGAGATTAACAGTGCAACTTCATTGGAGACACACCAGTCTTTAAAAATATTATTTTGATATTCATATTTTTTTTTCTATTTTGAGCTCCAAATTCTACTCTTACCTCTGGTCCTTCCTTTAATAAGATAATCAGTATGATATTAATTCTACAAGAGAAATTACGCAAAACATTTCCATGCTTTACTTTGCACTAAAAATGGCTAACATCAGAGTCTTTTGGAATTATCTTGGACCACTGGATTGATCACAGTAGCTAAATCTTTCACAGATTATTATCATTACAATATTGCTGTCATTGTGTACAATGATGTCCTGGTTCTCTTTATGTTACTGTGCATCAATTCATAGAGGTCTTCCCATGTGTTTCTTTTTTTCTGAAACCATTACCTTTATCATTTCTTATGGCACAATAATATTCCTTCACAATCATATAACACACACTGTTCATCCATTCACTAGTCTCTTCAAGTTCCAATTTTATTTTTACCACCACAAAAAGAGTTTTTATAAACAATTTTGTACAAACAGGTATTTTTCCCATTTCTTTTATATCTTTGGGATATGGACCTAATAGTGGTATTGGTGGATCAGATGGCATGAATTGTTTTATAGCTATTTAGGCATAGTTCTAACTTTTTTTCCAGAATGATTGAACCACCTTACAAACCACCAACAGTGTATTAGTGTCCCTATTTTTCTACATCCTCTCCAGCATGTCATTTTCCTTTTCTTTTATATTACCCAAACTAACACATGTTAGGTGCTAGCTGATAATTATTTTAATTTACATTAACCAATAGTGATTTGGAACTTTTTACATATAACTATATATATAGCTTTGATTTCTTCTTATGAAAACTGCCTATATTCATTGACTATTTATCCATTGGAAAATAAATCTTATTTTTATAACTCTGTCTCAGTTCCCTATATATTTGAAAAAAATGAGAAATTTTATCAGAGAAACTTGCTGTAATTTTTCTATTTTATTTTTTTCCTTCTCATTTTAGCTACATTGATTTTGTTTGTGCAAAACCATTTTAATTTCATGTAATCAAAATTATCCATAATACTTCCCCTGGGGATGCTCCAAGCTTTATGAAATATAGAGATGGCTTATGTTAGGGAGCTTCTGATTTATGATCGCATGTAACCATTTCTTTTCAGAATAAAAGTTTATGTATGGCTCAAAATTAACTTATTTTTGAAGAATTTAAACTTATTCCTGATCAAAGAAAAGTTTTTGTCAACTGCACTCCTCTACCTGTTTTCCAGAATTTTCCTATAAACAACAAAATTTAATTCACAAGATATTTTCTTCTCCCTTTTAAGTATTCCAGTATCAAACCTAATAGCCAACAGTTACTGATTGTTTCCAACAGTTGGTGATTAAAAAGACCTTTATAGGAGTGTACTGTTCATTATCTCTACTACGTGGGAGAAGTGGCTCATGTGTGATGTCTGAGACTCTTACCATTCTTTTTTCAACACCTAATAATGGTGTCACCATCCCATGGGGTTTAAAGTATCAAGACAGGATATTGTCCCTGTAAGCAGTTTGATATGTGCACATCATTGACACTCAGTTGGCTGATTTTGAGTACAATACCCAGAATATATTTGGAGTGGAGCATAAAATCAGTGGAGTGTGTAACTGTTCTGTAAGGCTACAATGAGCCTTTTGAAACAGAAGTTGATGGAACTCTGATTCACAAAAGATTTATATGTTTATAGGACCCTTAAGGAAAAGAAACAGTTGTAGTGGACCACAAAAAACAGAGATTGATACTCCACATCCTAGAATGTCAAGCTGCAAATCTGCCCCTAATATGAGATATAGTAGATATATTCCAATGATTTCTAGCAAAATAAGTATTCTGTTTTTACTGCAGAGAGTTTCTAGTGATAATCCTAGTTGGATCTTGAGAAGAGGGGCCCATCATCTCTGTTCAAATGGTATTTGTCTGATGCATCCCTAATCTTTTTCTTAGCCATATTTTGCCCCTATGGCATACTCCCTTTCTTCTTTCCACCTCTTAAATCTATCATTATCTTCAGACTTTCTAGTCAAGAGAGAATCTTCTAAATTGTATAGCTAAGTACATGAAGTTTAAGAAAATAAGTAAAAGTTTAAATTACCTTTGGAAAAATTCTGGCATTATATATTTTGCTGTTTGTTTAGTCATAGGACCCTCAGTCCAAATTCTGCAAATCTGATTCTAATATGAGTTCAAATAGCAACTCTGATACTTGACAGGCACAGGGCAAATATTTTAATTTCTTTGAAGCTCATTCTCCTACTTATTAAGTCAGGGCATTGGATTAGATGGTCTCTAAGGTATCTTTGATTTTGTGTGTATGTGAATCTGTGTACCTTCGTTAACAATAAGTGATCTAGGAATGACTAATTCATTTTGGTCTTTTCATTTAAAATGCGTCAGTTATATGCATCCAGTAGATGCAAACAACAACAACATTTTTCAGTCCTTAAAACCAAAATGTTTCTGTTTTCTCTTCAGATTAGGACCCAGGATGCCTTGTCATGATTTAAAGAATTGGGGTTGGGGGGAAGAGAGGGACAAAGAAAACCAACTCTTCATTGATATTTGTCCATTTTTAATTATTTTTAAGATTCTAGGAAACCTGAGACTTAAGGAGGACTTATATCCTTCCCTGTTGACTGATAAGGGTGCTAAAAATTGGGCTGGCCTTTATCTTTTCCACTGCCAGAGTCTGGAGTCAAAAGCTTCTCTTCCTGTCATTGGCTATGGGGGTTGGGGAGAAGAGTCCAGAAAAAAAAAAGGGAATTTTGCATATTTTTATATATGAGCATGTTTCAAGGCCAAGCTTCCTCCCTCTTTTTGACCCATGAACTCCTCTTTTAGGCAACCCTTTCTTCCCCCTAGAATCTGGAATATGATTCAGCTGAGTCGGCTGTCAGAACTAGGAGTATGGACTCATTTTCTTTAACTCTTTTGAGAGCTGTGGGAGGGGCATGTCCTAGAATACAGGGACAAAATAAATGGGATTTAGAAACCCAGAAACCAGACCATTGAGGATTCAAAAAATGACATTTTTTTTAGCATTGCAATCCAAAAATGCCAACACAAGTAGTTTTTTCCAAAGAAAGACATTCTCTTTAAAAATCTTAAATATAAATATATTTGTCTTTAAGTTCTCCATCACTGACATATTCATAGAATTCTCATTGCATCTGGAGAAAAGTAAGATTGACCTGGAGAGAGAAGGGGAACAAATCAAATGGCCAGTATCAGGGTCCAGTTCTCTCATGAAAAGAATTGTTTCCTGCTTCTAGCCTTACCTTGAAGAGTTGGCAATCCAGCTCTGCAAGCAAACAAGCAAGCGACCAACTAGCCATTCATCTTTTCAGGCATCCTTTCACTCCCTTACTTATTTATGCACACAAAACAATCTCATACTCACTTCACTCATCTTTACTCTTCCTCACACAACTCAACTCCACATATGCCACAATTGTCTGGGCTCTAACAAAGCATATCATCATTATGTATAACATATAGAAATAAATTATGTAATTTTGTTATGATTTATTGTATTATCAATAATTTTTATATTTATTATATTATATTCACATCTATGGATTACAGTAGGGTCAGGAAGATCCATGTTCAGATCAAGATTTTGACACTTAACTAGATGTATTATCCTATATAAGTTGCTTAAAGTCTCACTGTATCAGTTTCTTCTTTAAAATGGGTGTTATAATAATACCTCCTACTTTCAAGGCTATTATGAGGATAAATTATATAACATATGAAAAGCATTTTATAAATCTTAAGGTTTTATATAAATTCTATATATAATATGGTTAACAAACTATTTTGATAAAAAAATAAATGTTTAGCTTATTGGCTCATTTGGCAAATGGTTTAGTTGTTAGTCTCTTATTAGCTAATAGAAGATAACTAACAATTTTTGTCAACATAGGGATGATACAATTTTGTCATACTTTTTCCCCCTCCAGGTACTCTTGGGCCTGTCCTTGTATAGTCAAGGCTATATGTATTGTAATTCTGAGAGTAGTTTTTATATTTGCACAAAACCTGATAATGTAAAAATGCTTCCCTTCTCCCTTAACTTGGGAAAATAATATTGTCTAGCACACCAGGGAGTGCTAACCTCATTATTTCCAAGTATCATTAGAATCTAAGTGATCAGTATTGTATATTCATTACAGGTGTACAACTGTAATATTGAGTTTATAATCTATGAGAAAGATGTGGAATATATAGCCTCATTATTTTACTTTATAGCCAAAGACATAACTTGCATTATGTTTCAGTGAACAATGAGCATCAAACCCTGACAAAATTACCTCATTTCATTTTTTAATGCTTTTTCAGTATAGGCAAACACATTATACACACCAATTTATTCTGACCTAGAAATTGCTCTGAATTGTATTTTCTATAGGCCACACTGTGTCTGATTCTACTGGGAATTCAGTTTAAATCATTTTCCCATTGTCCATCTTTCCCAAAATTTGTAGTGAAGGCAAAAACGTATTCCATTCATCTTGTATACATCAACTAGAGGTAACTGACCATATAATATTTTTTGAAATAGGAAAATGCTGTCCCATACTGGCAGGCACAAATGAAAATAAAGACCACTTAAAGAAGGTTGTAAAAGATGAAAAATAGTTGTATGTTGTTCAAATAGTGGGATATAGTTTCTGGGTTTGACTAAAACCATAATGTTTCCTAAATAATGGTAAAAAGAAAGGAATTTAGCTACTGAATGGACTTAGATATATGGAGAGGGAAGATGGTAGGTATCTGTTTTATAAAAGTATTGTTGAATAACTGTAATCTTAGGATTTTTTCTGGGGCAAAGCCAACATGGAAGAGGAAAGGCAGTAAGCGCTTGGAACTCATGACATGATTGCTCCAAACAACCTCCAAATAATGAAATAATTATAATATTAGGACCTTGCATTCAGCAAACTGTTGATTACTTTATCATATGTCTATATTGATATTCTTGTGTATGTTTAAATGTAACTAGCGTGATTGAAACCTGTTAGATTACTTATAACAAGCTCCCTAACCCAGTGGAATCACAGGTTGTATATGTCTATCTATAAAGATACATCTGTATATGGGCAGCTAGGTGGTGATAGAGCACTGGCCCTGGAGTCAGAAGGACCTGAGTTAAAATCCGGCCTCAGACACTTGACACTTACTAACTGTGTGACCCTGGGCAAGTCACTTAACCCCAATTGCCTCACACACACACAGACACACACAGACACACACACACAAAAGATACATCTGTATAAATCAATATAGGTAGATAACAAAGATTTAATAGATATCACATGTAGGAAGATTATTTTTGTGACTTTGTAGATTATGGATTAGATACATGAAATTTATAAAATAATTAAAAGATGAGGTAGTGAACTATTACATAAAGTTTGAAGATAAATAAGCAGATAGATATGAAATATTGTAGGTTTGGAATTGGTTCAAAATTATGTTATACACTGGCTTAGTGTTCCTTAGCTTTCAAAGAATTTTCACATTTATCTTATCACCTGAATCTCATACTATCTCTTTTAGGTAAATATAGCTGATAGTTGTACTCATGTTTTGAAATTGAGAATACTGAGGTCATGATACTCTAAATTCTAGCTTCTTAAAATGTGGGTCACCATCCCATATGACATCATGTAACTGAATGTGGGGGTCACAAAAATGTGGTTACAGTGAAAGGTAATGTATACCCATTTTATGTACCTATACACCCAGGGTCATATAAAATTTCTCAGGTGAAATGGGGATGCAAGTGCAAAAAGTTTAAGAAACCCTGCTCTAAATAACTTGTTACTGGCAGAAAGAAGACTAAAACTCACCACTTCTGACTTATAGTCAGGCTCACTCTGTGATGCACCATGCTAAAAAGTCAGCATGGGGCATCTTTCTATTAACAGATTATAAATTCTATCTCCTTTACACAGTATGTTTTTCTTTAAATTAATTCCTTTCCCTAAATTAATTAATTCATTTGGCTTGATGAGGCATTTCTATTGGGGTCATTGATGTGTAATGTGTAATTTCTAATAATGCTAATGACCATTTATTCATGGTCACCTATACAATGAAATTTCTGCCCTTGGAACCTTAGAAATTTCCAACCAATCTCCTACTAGGTCCCTGTACTTTATTGGACATTACATGGATAGCCATGGAAAACCAAACTGCTTATCTGTTAATCATGCTCTTGTGACTAATTCATTTTTTTCTAGACATATGTATATATGATGACATTCATTTACCAGTTTTGCATAATTCTTTGTGAGTAAGATTTTTTAAAAAATGAGAACCTTACATACATTATATTTGTTATGGAAAATTTGACATATCTTTTCCATTTTTTGTCTATTCTATTCCTTTCAGTATCATCCTTAATATTCTTGGAATGATCAATTATTTGGGTTGCTTAATAAATAATCTTTAAACATGTTTCTCTATCAACTATTTCTCAGTGTTTTATGAGATGATAACCCCTAATAATCTTCTACAATCTTTATCTATAAAATTGGACAAATACTTGGACATTCTAAAATGTTCCTGGTGTTGGCTTCTGTGTCTCTGCTTTTATGAAGAATAATGAATTCTTGCTGGCTGACTTTATTTCTAGGCTTTTTCAGCATCCTCTTTATGGTATTTTATTTACACCTGTTAAATTTCAGTCATTTTTAATAACATGTACTGATTTATCTTCCTATATTCATTCCTTATATCACCATGTTAATAACTATTTTAAATAAGAAAAGTAGTTTTTTTAATTGTATGTCATATAATTAGCTATTTTTATTTTGTATGTATTTTTTTCTTTGTTCTAACAATTTGCTGGTCTGATTCTATTAGCTGATTCAGGAATGTTTACCAGATTATTAATACCATTTCATTTATCTTAAGATATAATCATATTAATTTAATAAAATGTTTTTTGTTGCTCACTATGTCCAGCAGACCTCCACCCAATTGTTTTCTCAGTTAAAAATATGTATAACAGGGGGCGGCTAGGTGGCGCAGTGGATAAAGCACCGGCCCTGGATTCAGGAGTACCTGAGATCAGATCCGGCCTCAGACACTTGATACTTACTGGCTGTGTGACCCCGGGCAAGTCACTTAACCCCCATTGCCCCGCAAAAAAAAAAAAAAAAAAAAAAAATGTATAACATATAATAAACATGTGGCTTTTTGTTGTTTATACACATTTGATGTTTTTACCAAAATATTTTTATCATTCTGCCATGCTACCATCTTTATATAGAATTCAGTGTATACCAAAATATGTTTTCATTTTAAAAAGATCATATCATGCTCTTCATAGAGTTCCTCTACCTCCCTATTCCATTCATCATATTGTCATGTACAAATTGCTTATTTTCATTTTCATGGTTTTGCAACTATTTATCTTAAATATTTCAATAATAAAACATCAAATGCCCCAGGAAATAGTACTTCTTGCTGCCTTTGGATTCTTCATAAAACCAAACCACCAGTTCTATTATTGCCTTTCTGAGGAGAATTGGTTAGTTAACCATCCAATTAGCTGCAAATTCCCTTCATCTCCTGTTTCATTTACAGAAAAAAATATTAGGATTGAAATTATTTATTTTCCCCATTTAATGTTGACAGTTTATTTACAAAGAACTGAGTTTGTAAGCTATATATGAATGAGGTTGACTTTGATTCCTGATAGACTTCTAGAATGGATCAAAGAAAAAATGTTTGCCTAGGTCCTACTAAAGGTATTGTTGATTACAAAGATCCATCATTTCTCCATTAAGAACAAGTAATGTCAGAATAACTTCATTTCCTTTATTGTTTGCAGTATTATTAAACTTCTAGATACAGTAAGATTGTGAATATAATTTACCCAGATTTTAGCAAAGCTTTTGGTAAAGTATTTAATATAATGTGAAAATACAGATTAGATGGAATCATTATCAGATGGATTCATACTGTTGGATGGCTGGACTCAATTGTTAATGGTTCAAGGACAACAAGAGGTCTCTAGTGGATCTGTCATTGGCCTGTGCCATTTTATTAGTGAACTGAATAAATGAATATCCTCTCTTTCTAGCAAATACACAAATGAATCAAAGTTGGTTTAAAAAGCTAAGATGATAAAAACAATGTTGGCCAGCTAGGGTATTAGAATCAATCTAATATGAAATTCAGTACAGATAAAAATAAAGCATAGAAAACTGCCTGTTCATATCCTTTGACCATTTCTCAATTGGGGAATGACTTGCATTCTTATAAATTTGATTTAGTTCCCTATGTATTTTAGAAATGAGACCTTCATAAGAAACACTGGATATAATTGTTTTCCAGCTTTTTGCCTCCCTTCTAATTTTGGCTGCATTGCTTCTGTTTATACAAAATCGTTTTTTAATTTAATGTAATCAAAATAATCAATTTTGCATTCCATATTATTCTATATCTCTTGTTTGATCATAAATTCTTCTCCTCTTCTTAGATCTGAGAGGTAAACTATTTCTATTTCTAATTTAATAATGATATCATCCTTTATGTCTAAATTATGTATACATTTAGACTTTATTTTAGTATATGATGTAAGATGTTGGTCTATTCCTAGTTTCTAACATATTATCTTTCAGTTTTTCTAGCAGTTTTTGTCAAATACTGAGTTCTTATGCCAGAAACTTGAGTCTTTGGGTTTATAAAACAGTAGATGACTAGAGTCATTTACAACTGTCTCTCCTGGGCCTAACCTATTCCATTGATCCACCACCATATTTCTTAGCCAGTAGCATATAGTTCTGATGAATGCCACTTTATAGTATAGCTTCAGATTTGGTACAGATAGCCTACCTTCCTATGCATTTTTTTCATTTGTTCCCTTGAGATTCTTGACCTTTTGTTCTTCCAAATTAATTTGGTTATTATATATTTCTAGTTCTATAAAATATATTTAGGTAGTCTTACTGGCATGGGACCAAATTTGTAAATTAATTTAGATAGAATTATCATTTTTATTTATATTAGTTTGGTCCATTTATGAGAAATTATTTTTTCCAATTATTTAATTATAATTTTATTTGTGTGAAAAGTGTTTTGTAATTATGTTCATAGAGTTCCTGGGTTTGTCTTGGCATGTAGACTCCCAAATATTTTATATTGTCTACAGTTACTTTAAATGGTATTTCTCTTTCTATCTCTTGCTGCTGAGCTTTGTTGGTCATGTATAGAAATGCAGATGATTTATGGGTAGTTATTCTATATCATGCAACGTTACTAAAGTTGTTAATTGTTTCAAGGAGTTTTTTAGTTGATTTTCCAGGATTCTATAAGTATACCAGCATTTAATCTTCAGAGTGATAGTTTCTACCTTGCTATTCCAGTTTCTTTATTTCTTTTTTCTTCTTTATTGCTGTAGCTAACATTTCTAGTATAATATTAAAAAATAGAGGTGATAACAGACATAGCTGTTTCACCCCTTATCTTACTAGGAATACCTCTAAATTATCCCCATTACATATAATGTTTGCTGAAGGTTTTAGGTAGTTACAGCTTAGCATTTTAAGGAAAGAACCATTTATTCCTATGCTCTCTATTGTTTTTAAAAGGAATGAGTGCTTTATTTTTTCAAAAGCTTTCTCTGCATCTATTGAGATAATCATTTGAATTTGGTTACTTTTGTTATTGGTTTGCTTGATTATGTTGAAAGTTTCCCTAATGTTGAACTGGCCCTGCATTCCTGGTAGAATTTCTAATTGGTCATAATGTATTATGTTGGTGATAAATTTCTGTAATTGCCTTTCTAATGTTTTATTTAAAATGGTCCATCAACATTTCTTAGGGGAAATTGTTCTATAATTGTCTTTCTCTGTTTTGGCTCTGCAGGGTTTAAGTATCAACACCGTATTTGTGTCATAAAAGGAATTTAGTACAACTCCTTCTTACCTATTTTTCACAATAATTTGTTTAGTATTAGAATTAATAGTTCCTTAAATGTTTGGTAGAATTCACTTGTAAACCCATCTGGCTCTGGAGATTTTTTGTTAGGGAATTCATTAATGGCTTACTCTATTTTTCTAAAATGTGGCTATTCAAATCTTTTATTTCATCTTCTGGTAACATGGGGAATTTATGTTTTTGTAAATATTCATCAATTTCCTTTAGATTGTCAAATTTATTGGCATACAGTTGTGTAACATAGCTCATAATTATTGCTTTGATTTCTACTTCATTGGTGGATTCCCCTTTCATTTGTGATAATGTTAATTTGTTTTTCTTCTTTTTTTAATCAAAAGAACCACAGGTTTATCTAATTTATTGATTTTTTTCATAAATACAGCTCTTGGTTTTATTTCTTAATTCTATAGTTTTCTTACTTTCAATTTTATTAATCTCTCCTTTGATTTTTAGAATTTCTAATTTAGTATTTAATTGGGGAGTTTTTAAATTAGTTCTTTTTTTCAGCTTTTTTAGTTGCACACCCAATTCATTGATCTCCTCTTCCTCTATTTTATTCATGTAAGGATTTAGAGACATAAAATTTCCCCTAAGCACTGCTTTTGCTGCATCTCATAACTTTGCTATGTAGTCTCATTGTTGTTATTCTCTTTGATGAAGTTATTAATTGTTTCTATGATTTGTTGTTTGTCGCACTCATTCTTTAGGATGAGGTTTCTTAATGTCCAATTAATTTTCAGTCTTTCTTTCCATGGTTTGCTATTATATATAATTTTTATTACATCATGATCTGAAATGTATGCATTTACTATTTCTGCCTTTCACATTTAACCATGAGGTTTTTGTACCCTAATGCATGGCCAATTTTTATCAATGTAGCAAGTACCACTGAGAAGAAGATATATTCCTTTTTATTCCCATTCTAACTTTTCTGAAACTATATTTACATTTTTATCTTCCTTCTTATTTATTTTGTGGTTAGATTTATCTGGTTCTGAGAGGGGAAGGTTAAGATCCCCACTAGTATAATTTTGCTGTCTATTTCCTCTTATAACTCATTTAACTTATACTCTAAGAATTTGGATGCTGTACCATTTGGTGCATATGTGATTGAGATTGATATTACTTCATTGTCTAAGGTACCTCTTAGGAAGATGCAGTTGCCTTCCTTATCTCTCTTATTTAGGTATATTTTTGCTTTTGTCTGAGATAAGTGTTGCTACCCCTGTATTTTTGTTTTTACTTCAGCTGAAGCATAATATATTCTGCTCCAATATGTTACCTTTACTCTGGGTGTATCTCTCTGCTTCAAATTTGTTTGTGTTTCTTGTAATGTTGCCTTGTAAACTTGTAAACTGTGCATATTTTGCATAGAAAAGAAATCTGGGGTTGTATAATATCTGCCTTTAAACATATAAAAGATTTTTAACCATGTGACTTTGGGCAAGTCACTTAACCCCAATTGCCTCTCTTTAAAAAAAAGAAAAAAAAGGTAAGTATATGAAAGATTTTCTATATTTGAATTCAAAAGGCATAGTCAAAAGCAACATGAAATAACTTATGTAAAACATTTTACAAGTATGAGACTAAAATGGTAGGTAGTTGTTACTTTTATTTTTGGAAGCAATTAGAGTTCAGTAACTTGCCCAGGTTCACATAACTATTAAGTGCTAAGGCTGGATTTGAACTCTGCTCTTCCTGACTCCATGTCTGGGATTCTATCCACTGTGCCAACTAGCTTCCTTGCTTTAATTATTATTTTAAAAAGATGCAAATCTTGATGATTTCAGGGGAAAGGAGGATGCCTTCCTAATATTTAGAGCTGTCATAAGTACAATGGGATGTCTAGAGAGTAAGTGGGTTTCTTCCTCATGGGGATCTTCAGGAGGAGATTAAATGCCCATTTGTGAAGAATATTACTGTGAGGATTCCTTTAATGCATTACTTGAATTATAAGACTCCTAAATGCCTCTGGTACTGAGATCATTTTAACCCTTTGCCATTTCCCCTCACTCTCTCACCGTCTGTGTAGAATTGAATCACATAATTCTTAGTGATATTTTGTATTTTCCTTTTGGGGGGGCGTTGGTTGCCATGGTCCAATATCTCAAGAACAAACTATAATTTTGAGAACTCTATATTCAGCGAGTTTAATGATAAGAAGCAGACATGGTTTGTAAATGTAGATGTTTATAATCTTCCCAGAATGGCAGGATATTTTAGAACTAGTAGTGTTTTTTTGTTTGTTTGTTTTGTTTTTGAAAGGAGAGAATTGAGTCAAAATATAAGGCATATGCTAATTTATGAATGGTCAAGCATATGAACAGGCAGTATTCAGAAGAAGTCAAAGCTACATATAGTCTTCTGAAACAATGCCCTAAATCACTATTGATTAGAGAAATGCAGATTAAAATGATTTTGAAGTACCACCTTATTCTGATCAGATTGACTAAAATGAAAGAAAAGGAAAATGACAAATGTTGGATGGGATGCGGAAAAATTGGGACACTAATGAACTTTCAGAAGAGTGGTGAAATAATATAAGCATTCTGGAGAACAATTTAGAACTATGTCTAAAGGGCTACAAAGCAGTATATAACCTTTGACTCAGCAAATTCAGGTCTACATCCCAAAGAGATCCACCCCCCCAAAAAGGAAAAGAAAATGGATTTATATGTACAAAAATATTTATAGCAGGGTGGCAAATAATTGGAAATTGAGGGGATGCCTATCAATTGGGGAATGGCTGAAAAAGCTGTGGTATATGATTGAAGTAATGCTATCATGTTGTAAGAAATGAAGAGCTGACTGTTTTCAGGGGGAAAAAAAAACAAAAACAAAAAATCCTGGAGAGATTTAAGTGAACTGATGCAGAGTGAAATGAGTCAAACCTGGAGAACATTGTACACAGTAATGGCAATATTTTAAAGAGGATTAATTGTGAATGACTTAGTTGTTCTCAGCAATACAATGATCCAAGACAATTCTGAAATATTTATGATGAAAAATGTTATCCACCTCCAGAGAAATAACCAGTGGAATCTGAATAGAAATTGAAATGTTATTTTATTTTTGTAGATAGTATTTTATTTTTCTAATTACATGTAAAAATAATTTTCAGATTAATTTTTATAAGATTTTGAGTTCCAAGTTTTCTCCCTCCCTCCCATTCCCTCTCCCCATTCCATACCTCTCCCCAAGACAGCAAGAAATATGATATACGTCATCATATTTCAACATTAGTCAGCTTGGGAAATAAGCACCAGGACAAAAGGGAAAAGTCAGAAAAATTAAAAAGGTAAATAATATTTTTTGATCTACACTTAGACTCCATATTTCTTTCTCTGGATATGTATAGCATCTTCTTTTTAAATTGTCTTGCATCACTCTATTCCTGAGAAGAGCTAAGTCAATTATAGTTGATCACTGAACAATGTTGTTGTTACTTTTTATAATCTGGTTTTGTTCACTTAACTCTGCACCAATTCATATAAATCTTTCCAGGTTTTCTGAAAATATCCAGGTTTTCATTTCTAATAGCACAACAGTTTTTATCAGAATCATATACCACAACTTGTTCAAGCTGTTCCCCAATTGATGGGCATCCCTTCAATTTCTAATTCTTTACCAGAACATAAAATAACTGCTATAAATATATTTGTACATGTGGGTCCTTTTTCCTTTTTAATGATCTCTTTTGTGACCTAGTAGTGGTGTTGCTGTATCAAAGGGTATGCCAAGTTTTCCATTTGGGAATAGTCCCAAATTGTTCTCCAGAATGGCTGGATCAGTTCACAACTCCACCAACAAGAAACATACTTTTTTAGAAAAAAGAAAAGCATTCTTTTTTGTTTTATGTGTTTTATTTTGCAATGTGGCTATTATGGAAATGTGCATTACTGTATATGTATAACCTATATCAAATTGTTTACCTTTTCAATGAGCAGGAAGGGAAGGGACATAGAAAATTTGGAACTCATTTTTTTAAATATTAAAAATGTTTAATTGTAATTGGATCAACTAAAATACTATTTTAACAAAGAAAGAGGATGTGGGAAATATAAAGGATCCAGAAAGTGGGTAGGGAGATAAAAGTAATTTTTTTGAGATATTTGAATGGCAACCGATATTGCTTAGGTACAAATGTTTGTATAAATTGGAGTTGGGTATGAAGCATTAGGACAGTAAATCATAATCATTTTATTTGAATTAGAGTTCATTGGTCTAATAGGTCTATGAATTTATATATATGAATATTCTCTTTGATACAGCAGATTTCAAAACATTTGTGTTATAATGGAAATTCCTTTTATGTGTGACTTGCACTAGAAAGCCCCTGAACATCGTCAATTCTAAGATCATTTTAACCATTTGTCTTTTTAAAAACTCCATCACCATAACTGAAGAAGGTAAAGGAGAGGTCACATAAGACTGAATAACATTTCACACATTTTTTGTTCTTTTTATGAGGGGAGTCATCAAGGTTTTTGTCAGTGACCCAGAAATCACCAATGAGGTATCTAACACATTTGGCAAGGACTTTCATTTACATCTCTTAAAATTATAGGGTGCCAGTGCAACATCCAGTTGTCTATTGGTTTTCCCTCACTCTCAGTACATACTAAGTATACCCTTTTTTACATATAAATATTATAGTTGTCTTTTGTTATGCTTTTATATGCATTCTGTTGCTAATGGTCCACAGCCTATTTATATTTACCAAAAATCCCAGAATTATCCTTTACAGAATCTAAAACTTTGATTCTTTAGAAAAAATGGTATTCCATGAACCCAATATTGCAGAGTAGATAGAGTTCTGTATCTAGAATCAGAAAGTCTTCAGTTTAAAAAAATTACCCCAGTCACTAATAGTGTGACGGTAAGCATGCCAGTTCACCTCTATCTCCATTTCCTTAAATGTAGGTAATAAAAACACTCACCTCCCAGGGTTGTTATGATGACTAAATAAAATATTTTTGAAGAGTTGAACACACTTTATGACCATAATAGGAGTTCAATAAATCCTTGTTTCTATGTTGCAATACAAAAAATACAGTTAGCAAGAATGGGTTTTACTTAAGATGAATGATTGGGATAATTATTAGAGTGGTATAGTTTCCAAAACAAAATCTGGTCTGAGTTCTTCCTCTCATCCAATTCTTTAAAAACTCTGACAAATCATGACATCAAAGAAATGTAGTGATAGGAAACCTTAATAGCAGGCCGACCCGCAAGCATCATAGTCTGAACAAAATAGATCGTTTCTTACTTGATTTTTCTTATTTTATTTGTTTGGGCAAATGCTTTTCAGTGCTTGTTCATCACATTTAAAGGGATCTGCAATGTTTCAGGCCTTGAAATAGTCAGCGTGATGTCACATGTCAAAATCTGGAAGACCCTATCTTTTATAAGAAGTGGTGGTCTGTTTTTTTTTTTTTAATTCTATGTGAAATAATCTATATTACAATGATGACCACTTTTGGAAAATTTGTGTCCTTTATCTATGCTTTACTGTTCAACCATTTCAGTAATGGACAACTCTTCATGACCTCAATTTAGGTTTTCTTGGCAAAGATACTGGCATCATTAGGCATTTCCTCCTTCAGCTCAATTTACAGATGAGGAAACTGAGGCAAACAGGATTAAGTCAACTTGAAAGGGCCACACAGCCAGGAAGTGTTTGAGCCCGGATTTGAACTCAAGTCTTTTTGAGTACAGACCACTTTGTCTAGTTTCTCCCTGTTTTATGTTTTACTTGATAATGATAGAAGTTCATCATAAAATTAATTTCTCTTTTTTTCAAAGAATTACGTATGGTCATGACACAGAATCATTGCTGCAAAAGAGACTTCAAATTTGCAGATATAGTGAAATCTTTTATTTCTTACAATTGTGGTGAATTGTATGACAATAAGGATGTAGATGTAGGCTCTCATAGAATATAATTTGAGAAAGTTTACCTACTGTCACCTCATGTATTCATCAATGATGTCTAAGATGTCTGTTTAGTTTATTCTCATAAAGACTTTCATTAAGGTGAGAGAGTAGATTAGAGATTGGCACATGTTTATTTTTACTTTATCATAATTTTCTAATATTCCCATATATTACATTGTATTCAATATTCCAGTATCTTTTCCTCTTTCCAACATCTGGAGAACAACCTCTCAATGGCCTTAAAAGTGTTTTGGTCAGGGGCAGCTAGGTGGCACAGTGGATAGAGAACCGGCCCTGGAGTCAGGAGACCTCAGACACTTAACACTTACTAGCTGTGTGACCTTGGGCAAGTCACTTAACCCCAATTGCCTCACTTAAAAAAAAAAGTGTTTTGGTCATCAGCATTTTCATCAATGATTCATCTTGTTATACGTGCTCTGGTCCAACGCTTCTTCCCTTTTGTTGACAGTGACCTTTCTATTTGCTCATGTAGCACATTAGGGCCTATAATGTTAGAATTCTAGTTAGTATGGGTCTAGTATTATTGGTAAAGAAAATAATTGGATTCAAAATAAATCTTTCCCATTGTTTGCCTCTTGTCCTTTCAGTTTCATCTGCAAGAGTTTTGTTTAAAAATTATATATTGCCGTTTTTTTCCGCAAACTTTCCCTTGTATCACTTCTCAGGGTCTTATGTGTGAATGCTGCTCATAAATAAGAGAAAGCAGACAATTGGGTTAGTGATTATTGACATTTTCACATTCTATTTGTATATGAATATCATTCATGATTTAAAAAATATATTTCCCTTTCCCTGAGGTGTCATCATCACATTCCTCTTTAATACTTTCTCTCTTTATATATACATATATACATATACATACACATACATATATATATACACATATATATATGTGTGTGTGTGTATGTGTATGTATATATATATATATATATATATATATATATATATATATATAAACCTCCAACAAAGGTGTCTGAATTGTATTCTTGGTCTGTTTAAATGGTGCTTCTTCTCTCTGTCTTCCTATGTCCTTCATATGCCACATCAGTATGGGAGTATTAGAATATAATATAAAATTGAAAAATTTCATCCTTTGCGTATGTGTGTGTGTGTGTGTATTCATTCATTCATTTGTTTATCTATCTATCTATTATCTTGCCAATTCCATACATGAATTCTTTTGAGATGAGGTGGCTTCTCTGACTCATTTCTTGTTTTCTGTAAATTTGTTTTGCTTTCAATCTTTGTTAATTACTTAATAACTATTGACTATAAATGCTGTGCTGTCACATATTTTGTCCCCCTTTCAGATTTTGCAAATCATTTTGAATTCCAGACCAGTGTATAGTAGATGAAAATAGGTGGTAACATTTTCATTGATGACACATGCTTAAGAAGAGATGTAAGAGATATTGAGGAAATATATGATTATGAAAGGAAGTTTTCTGGTCCTGGGGCAAGAGTCAAAGATACCAGAGGGACAGCCCAAATTTTCCATTGATAATAGAATATAATTATAATCTAAAGGAGGACCTTTAACATGTTGTATAGATCCATTATATCAGATTTTGGGACATCATGGACAAAGGCTATACAGCATCAGGAGACATTGATTACTTATATTTTTGTAAACTAATGGAGTAAATATTTTATTCATGATAATACAAATGACTAGAAATTTTCTCCATTAAAATTCTATAAGGAATCATGATAATCCATGTTGATTTTTATCCTTTATCCATTTTATCCTTTTATCCCTTTATCCATTTCCAATTTATGTAGATTGGAGGTATATCTAACTTTTTCAGTAGGTCATGCTGGAGCCATTTAATTACATGACATATCTTTTTCATCTTTATACTCTTCTAATTTGGTCTTGTTTTTTCATCTTAGCTTTAACAAAATTATGTTTTAACTCTACAGTTGATTGAGAAATGACTTATAGCACAAAAAAGCATCTATAACATAAAATGGAGAAATAAGCTACTAAATTATGTTTAATTATTTCAAAAGAAAAAATAGAATATAAAACATAATTACATATATGTGTATACTACATATGTATGTGTGAAAAACTTACTCAAAATGCCTATTTCTTTAACACATCTTTGGTTGAAATTGTAGATATTTCGATGAAAGGTCTATGTTCGGGCAACCTCAAAATAACTGTCTTATTTTTTGAGAGGAAAAAAAAATGATCAAGTTCCTTAATGATAAAATCAGGATTGCCTGAGTCTGACTCTTTTGTGTTATCAGATAATTTGTCTGCTTTCAGTATATTCCTGAAGCTTTGTAAGGCTGACTTTTTTGTGCCTTTCATCTCTCTCACACTGCACCTCATCAGTATCTCCTTTTGCTATCTAAATATGAGAAGAGAATATAAAAAGTGATACCAAGTGGCACTAAAGTGTTTGAGATTTCTTTGTAAGCTGCACATATGCTTGGGATATTGAAGATAGGGTATGCCACCCATTGGCAAAAATGGCAATGGTCTCAAGCTGAGACAATCTCTACTTTTCATTTTGCAAGATTGAACGTTTGTGTCAATTTTGGTAAATGTCATTCTGATATTTGAAGTTGATATCTAAGTTCTAGATCTTTCTTCTTCACACTCAATTAATTGAGCTGTTCAAGGCAGTTCCTTTTCTCTGTATGTGTATGTGTGTGTTTTAACAATTTTAGAATACTTTGTAGCTTCATATTCCTTCAAAATAGATATTTTGTTCCAGGAAAGGTGTTTTTTCAGACAGACAAAAATAATTGTGACATCAACATTACCATATAATTTCCATTCTTCGACCAAATCTCAGAAAGGTTATAGTAGATAGTAATTAGAGTTTTTCTAACCATATATACACACATATAGAAGAAAAGGTTTTAAATGTTCCTTTATTACCACTTTCATTTAGGATGTTTCAGGTTTATTTTGCAGTTATGGATTTATGTAATGCACATGTTTTCCCCCATAAAGTGCAACTTCCTGAAGCATTGATACTATTTTCATTTATTCTTTGCATCCCTAGAAGTAAGCCCGGTTATTGGCATGTGTTAAGTGATTTATAAAATAGACCAGAGGGAAGGGGCAAGATAACTATGATGTTCATAGCAAGCTTATCAAAAGTTAAGACTTTGTCTTCTACATATTGCATAGCCTCTTTAGGACCTAGTATATAGTACATACTTCAGAAGTAATTATAATAGACCCTCAGAAAATTTACTTTATTAGTCACTTGCTTTTAGCAGTTCTTTTTTGTGACCTTCTATACAACCTGTCTTAAAATATCCTAGTAATTAGTGGAGCTCTCACCAAGCATCTCCACACAATGCTGACTGCTCAGAGACTAAAGGAACACTGAGAGATTGATCCAAAGGTCACAGAAGCAGCACTTCTATGGATCAACCTTCACCTCTGGGCCATTCACAGATCAACACCTTTATCAGGCATCTATAAAATGCTATAAAATACTGCATATGCACACTGTCTACCTTTTCTGAATCCTCTGAGCTAGGAGAAGGTTCTCCACGTAGGTACATGTTACAGATTCTTAGGATAATTGTCTATGTGGTTCTTGATCAAATAGGAAAAGTGGAAGAAAGGACAACACATAACAATCTAGAATGAATAAAGCAATCCCTACAAGCTGCATTCTCTTTTGGGAAAAAAATTAAATAAGCATAAGTATAAATATTACCAAATTAACTCCACTATTGGGTATGACTCTTAAAATGGGACACTACTTCTCACTGGTGTTCTACTAGTATTTAACAAAGAACTAGGGGGGCATTTTTACATTTTAGAATTCATATATAGGTCAATATTTTAATATATATGTACTAAAATGAAAATCTGTATTAAAACCTCCTACCATCAAAACTAGGTGGAATATGTGATAAGGCTGATTGGCTTAAAGTAATTCTAGTTCAGTTGGATTATTGTCTTAATACTCAAGTACCAATTGCCTAACTCAAATCATATATGAAACATCCAAGAATGTATATGTGAACATGTTGCATACATATATATGGTGTAATGATAGGGTATTATAGAGACACTTACCAATGGAATGTAGCAACTTGTTTTAATAGAAAAAGCTTTGGGTATAGAATCAGACAACCAAACTTAGATTAAAATCAGTTTTAATACTTGTTCCGTGAGCTTTGTAATTTGTTTAAATACCAGGACTTCATTATCTTAGGTGTAAAAATCTAGTAATTAGAATGAATGATCTCTAATATCCCTTTCATCTCTTGAAATTGTGGAGTTACTATAATCAATAGGGCAGTGGATACACACATATACATGGATACATATGTATCTGTGTATGCATATATATGTGAATATATATTCTATATTCGAAGACATACATACCTACATGTATATCTATACTTATGCATATATGTATTTAAATACACATATCCATCTATATGTAGATATATATGTACATGGATACACACATATTTCATTATTCAACCTCCTTGCAGAATTCATCTTACCCTAGCTAATTACCACACTTCATATCTATGTATAGAAATACTTAGTCAAGTATATGGGTTTTTTCCTGCTAAATTATGATAGTATTTCTTTAAAATTGATTTATTTAGCAAAGCACCTTTATATGATTATATTAATATGGGTTAGGTTTTCTATTTTGTTCCTGTGAATGACATTTTTATGCTTTTATTGTTCATTCCTTTTACTTTTTTTTAGTTTGCTCTAGTTTTCTTCAAACATTGGTGATAGAACTAGGGAGAGAACCTTGTAAGTCCTTCCTCACCATTCTCAAATTTAACCCCTAATTTGATAATGATAACATAATGACTGCTTTAGAGATTAAGATCTTTCAGAGTAGACCAGGTCCTTCCATGACTAAATCTATGTAATATTTCCCACAGCTGTACCTCATCATATAATTCCAAACATTTCCTAATAGGGAATGTCAGACTAAATTCTAGTATGTAAAAATATTTCTCCAAGTGCCAAATAATCAAAGGTCGTTTTCAGGGAAAAAATCCAAAACGTCATGAATTTGGGGGCAGCTAGGTGGCTCAGTGTATAAAGCACTGGCCCTGGATTCAAGAGGACCCGAGTTCAAATCCAGGCTCAGACACTTGACACTGTTTGACCCTGGGCAAGTCACTTAACCATCATTGACCCCCCCCCCCAAAAATCATGAACTTCATGAAAAAAAATTTCCAAATCACTAATAGAAAAGTGCAAATTAAAACTATTCTAAAATTATACTCTTCACCTTTCCCCCCCAAAAAGTAAAATGGCAAATGCTGGGGAGTCTGTGAGAAAACAAGGACAATAATGCACTGTGAATGGAGCTGTGAACTAATCTCACCATGTTGGAAAGCAGTGTGGTACTTTGCCGTGAAAGTTATTAAACTGTGCATACTGTTTGTCCAAGCAGTACTGATACTAGGTTTTTACTCCAAAGAGATTAAGAGAAGGGAAACGGACCCACATAATGTGTATGAGTGTGGTGTATAGCTTTTTACATATACACACATATGCATATATTTGTGTAGTTTTCTATCTGTCCATCTATTTATCTACATATACATATAAGTGTGAATGTATCTGCCCTCTAAATGTTGACAGAGAACTGGAAATTGAGTGCAACCCTCCATTGGGTAACAATTGAACAATACAAGGTATATGGATGCTATGGAATATTAGTGTGTTCTAAGAAACGATGAAGGGTCATATTGCAGGAAAACCTTGAAAGTCTTTCTGAACTGATATAGGAGAGTAATTTATGTAATAACAATATTGTAAAGACAAATAAATTTGAAAGACATAAGAACTCTAATTAATACAATGCCCCAAAACAGTTTCAGAGGACTGACACATCTTAGTGGAGAGGCGATAGACTTGAAATAGTCTGAGACATTGTATATATACATAATTAGCACACACATACACATACATCTGTACATATATATACACACGTGTTTATATTTTTGAAACGGTCAGTTATAGGTATTTTTTCTTGAGTATGAATATTTGTTAGAAGAGGTGTTTTTTTTCTTTCTCAATTGGAGAGAAAGTGGATGTACATTACTGGAGAAAATTAAATTTTAAAAGTAGAGGAGGGAGCCAAAGCCAATATGGATAATCAAAGGCAATAACTTGCCTGAGCTCTCCCCAGGACCCTGCCAAATACCTTCATATATTGCTTTAAGACAATTCCTAGAGCAGCAGAACCCATAAGATGAGAGGGTGAAAACGTTTTCCAACCTAGACAACTTATAAGGTTGGCAGGAAAGGTCTGTTTTATAGGGTTGAGAGTAGAGCACAGCGTAGCACACAACTGTGTCAGAACAGAACCAGCACCAGTGCAGACACAAACAGCCACAGCAAGCCAGGAGCAGGCCTTGGGAGCCTCTTAATTAGCAGCAGCAGCAGCAGCAGCAACTGCTTATGAAATTCAGTCCACAGACAGTAAGAGTCAAACCAATTGTCAGAAGATTACAAGGATCTCTTTAGCAGCACGGAGGCAGAACCCTGTTGTTTTGCCCATACTCAGATTCAGGTCACAGTCTTGGGTGATTGTCCCAGAAGGGGAAGGAGCACAAGCAGCCTGAAGCTTGTGGCCACAGTGGAGTGGGCCTCTGTTTATAGTTCCAGGGCAGAAAAGCTGGCCTGCCATTGCTTGCAGACCAGAGAACAGGCTAGGAGAGTAGTTAACATACCTCTCCTTAAATCATACCACTTTGGAAGAACTAAAAACTTACAAATTCTTGCAAGTATCTCTGAAAACAGCTGCACAACCTCCCTGTAGCTTGGGACAGTGTTCCCTTCACACTAGAAGCAGTGCCCCATTTTAACTAAGAGTTCAAAGTCAAGAATTAAACTGGGAAAATGAACAAACAAAAAAGATGCTGACTCTAGAAAGTTTCTATGGTGACAGAGGATCAAAACACAACCTCATAAGAAGATAAAGTCAAAACTCCTACATCCAAACTTTCAAGAAAAATATGAATTGGTTTCAGGCCATAGAAGTGCTCAAAAAGACTTTGAAAATAAAGTAAGAAACGCAGAGGAAAAAATGGAAAGATAAATAAGAATGATGCAAGAAAATCATGAAAAAATGTCGAAAGCTTGGTAAAAGAGAAAGAAATACTGAAGAAAATACAACCTTAAATAAAAAACCAGACTAGGCTAAATGGTAAAAGAGGTACAAAATGCCAATGAGGAAAAGAATGCCTCAAAAAGCCAAATTGTCCAAATGAAAAAGTAGGTACAAAAGCTCTCTGAAGAAAATAATTCCTTAAAAATTAGAATTGAACAAATGGAAGCTAATGACTTTATAAGAAAACCAAACAAGAAAGCAAAACCAAAAGAATGAAAAAATAGAAGGTAATGTGATATATCTCACTGGAGAAACAACTGACTTGGAAAACACATCCAGGAGAGATAATTTGAAAGTTATTGGACTACCTTAAAGCCATGATTTAAAAAAAAAAAAGCCTAGACATCATCTTCCATGACATTGTAAGGGAAAATTTCCCTGTGTGATGTTTAAAATCTAATGTGTGTCCTTACCAGGCCCCCCCCCAGTTTGGGGGCGTGTGGAAACTAGCTAAGATTTACTGATAAATTCAGCAACAATTTAGGCTTTTAAGCATTTATTAAATTGGTTAGCAAAGAGAGAGAGAGAGAGAAAGCTGCCTTCACCTAGCTGTACAAGAGGGAACATGTGAAGTTCTAAAATTTAGGAAACCTGTCTACTCTCCTTCTTCTGCCATTGTTCTGCCATGAGCTTGTTCCCAAACCAAAGAGACCATCCAGGAAGCCAGTCTCACCTTCCTACTTCCTGTCTCTGTCCCCTGAAGGGGAGGTCCTTCAAGCTGATTGGTTGAGGGTGGTCTCCTACTGATGTAGTCCACAGCCTCTGTGAACAACACCCCACTTACAGCTGGCCAGGTATGGTCTCAATTTAATCAACCTTAAGTAGGTTCAGCCTCTGAGAAGAACGCCCCACTCTGGGCCAGGCAGGTGTGGTCTTGATTTAATCAACCTTAAGTAGGTTTTCAGTCAGTCTCTGAGTCTCACCCAATTCAATCAATTCCAAATCAATCTTCAGGTGGGGTATCTGCCAAATCCCATTATTTTCTCACTCCTGATATTTTATAACCAGAAGGTAAAATATAAATTGAAAGAATCCACCAATCACCTCCTGAAAGCAATCCTAAAATGAAAACTCCCTGGAATATTATAGCCAAGTTCAAGAACTCCCAGATCAAGGAGAAAATATTGCAAGCATCCAGAAAGAAATAATTCAAGTATTGTGGAGCCACAGTCATGATAACACAAGATTTAGCAGCTTCTATGTTAAAGTATAAGAGGGATTGGAATATGATATTCCATATCACAAAGGAAGTGGAATTACAACTAAGAATCATGTACCCAGAAAAACTGAGCATAACCCTTCAGGGAGAAAATGGGAAGTCAGTAAAAGAGAGGACTTTCAGGCATTCTTGATGAAAAGACTTGAGCATAACAGAAAATTTGACTTTCAAATACAATACTCTAGAGAAGCATAAAAAGGTAAATGGGGGGGGGTAGCTAGGTGGCACAGTGGATAAAGCACTGGCCCTGGAATCAGGAGTACCTGGGTTTGGATCCAGCCTCAGACACTTAACACTTACTAGCTGTGTGACCCTGGGCAAGTCACTTGACTCCAATTGCCTCACTAAAAAAAGGAAAAAAAAAAGGGAAAAAAAAGAAAAAAAAAGGTAAATGGGGGGGTGGAGGTGGGGTGGGGAGGTGGGTAGAAATCATTAGGGATATTAAAAAGTTAAACTGTTTACATTGCTACATGGGAAGATGATAGTTGTAGCTCATAAGAACTTTCTCATTATTAGGATAGCTGGATGGAGTATATTTAGACAGAAGACATAGGTATGAGTTGAATATGAAGGGATGATATATTTTTTTAAATATAATTAAGAGGTGTGAGAGGAATGCACTGGGGATAATGGGAAAGGGAGAGGTGGACTAGGGTAAGTTATGTAAAAGAAAGAAGAAAAAGCTTAAATAGTGGAGTGGAAGATGAGGGAGGTGTTGGGGAGTGAGTGAACCTTACTCTCATCAGAATTGGCTCTAAAAGGGGAAAAACATATATGCTCAATTGGGCATATATTACCTCTATTTTACCCTGCAGCAAAATAAAAGGGGAAGGGGATAACAGTGAAATGGTGATAGCAGGGAGGGCAGATTGGGGGAGGGTGCAGTCAGAAGCAAAACACTTTTGAGGAGGGACAAGATAAAAGAAGATAGACAATAGAATAAATATCATGGGGGAGGGAATAAGATGGAGGGAAATACAGTTAGCAATTGAAACTTTGAAAATATTTTGAAGCAAGTTTGACAAAGGACTCATTTCTCAAACACATTGATAACTGAGTCTATTTTTTTAAAAAATAAGAGCCATTCACCAAATGATAAATGTTCAAAAGGTATGAAGAGTTTTCTGACAAAATAATCAAAGCTATCTATAGCCATAGGGAAAAAATGCTTTAACTTACTATTAATTAGAAAAGTGTAAGTCAAAATAATTCGGTGGCACTGAATCCTAGCTAATGGTTTGGATAATAGGAAACCAGAGGAAAATGACAAATGTTGTAGGGGATATGGGGAAAATGAGACATTAATGCACTATTGGTGGAGTTGTAAACTGATTCAAACATTCTGTACAACAATTTGGAACTATGGCCAGATGGCTAAAAAACCATGCATGTTCTTTTACCTAGTATTACCACTACTAGGTTGGTATCCAAAAAGAGATAAAAAACAAAAAAGTTAAAGGACCAATACCTACAAAAATATTTATGGCAGACTTTTCTGATGAAAAGCTTTTGAAATTGAGAAGTCCATCAAATAGAGAATGGCTGAACAAATTGTGGGATTAGATTATGATGGAACACTACTGTGCTATAAAAAATGATGAGCAGGATGCTCTCAGAAAAACCTGGAAAGACTTCCATGAGCTGATGCAAAGTGAAATGTACTGTTTACAATGTAAGAGCCAAATTTTAGGATGATCAGCTGTGAATGACTTAGCTATTCTCAGCAATACAATGATTCAAGACAACTCTGAATGATTTATGAAAAATGTGATCCACATCCAGAGAAAGAATTGACAGTGTCGGAATACAGATTGAAGCATAATTTTTTTAGTTTCTTTTTCTTAATGTTTTGTCTGTTTTCTTTCACAACCTGACTCATATGGAAATATTTTGTATGACTGCACATATATAATTTATATTAAATTGCTTTTGTTCTTAAGGGGTGGAGGTGGGCAGGGAGGGAGGAAGAGAATTTGGAACAAAAAGATTTTTTGTTTTTTCTCTGGAACACAAAGTTTTAAAAATCAACATTAAAAGTTGTTTTTTCATGTAATTGGGGAAAAATTCAAAATAAATTTTAGAAAAAGAAAAAAAAATAGAGGAGGAGAAAGCAAAGATGAGGAAGGTAGGTAAAGGTGACTGAAAGGAGAGGTGGAAAAGCAATAGTTCTTTTCTAAGCCATCAGCATTTTAGGCATTGTTTTATGACTTCTACATCTTAATCCCTATGAAATTTCATTTGTATCTTCAAACTAATTTTAAGTTTTATACCTGCAGTTGTATGCAAATTATTTTTCACGAGCATTATTTTTATATGGTTTCAATTTGTTACGGTAATGGTCATGTATGTGCATTTCTATTAACTTCAGATTGATTTAGAAGTGAAGTCAGCAAGGATGTTATCAGAAGCAAATGTTTATTATATACCAGAAATGCAATCTTAACCAGATGAAGTGTGATTGAGCTGATTTCTCATTTATAAATTCTCCGTCAGGTAAGTGTTTAAATTCAAACTATGCACTTATTTAATTTCCTACTATTTTTTTTTAAAAAACCTCTTTTTTTTTTTTAAGAAGGGATATTACATGAATGTAATGTACAAAAGTGGTAGCTCTCCAGGAGAGTACTTCAGTGTTAGAGATATTGTAGTGGCTGTGGAAAAGTTAAGGATTTCAAGGATCATGTAGACTCATAAGGAAAGGTGATTGGTTCTATTGAAATACAAAGGAATATCTGATTAAAATGCAGAGCAGTGGAGGCCAACTACATGGCACAGTGGATAAAGCACTGGCCCTGGATTCAGGAGGACCTGAGTTCAAATCTGGACTCAGACACTTGACACTTACTAGCTGTGTGACTGTGGGCAAGTCACTTAACCCTCATTGCCTCCCCCCAAAAAATGCAAAGCAGTTCCAAGCTATCTAAATGCGGCAAACCAGCCTAATTAACCTTCAGGAAACAAACAAAAAGTTTCATAGGAACCTGGTAACTATATGTGGTTGTGATTTTGATTCTTCTACAGTGTCTTCTTAAAGTTGGAAAACCAGAAATAATACGCATTGAAAAATAAACGTGTTAGCCTTGGAAAAAATTATTCACTTTTTTTTCTTTGTCAATGATAGTCTTAAGATCACAACAACAACAATATCTACCACTTATATAGTGCCTACTATGCATCAGACTCTGTGCTAAGTCCTTTAAAAATATTTCATTTGGGGGCAGCTAGATTGTGCAGTGGATAGAGCACCAGCCCTGGATTCAGGAAGACCTGAGTTCAAATCTGGACTCAGACACTTAACACTTACTGGCTATGTGACCCTGGGTAAATCACTTAATCCCAATTGCCTCACAAAAAAAAAAAAATTCATTTGATCCTCATTACAACCCTGAGAGTGATGTGTTGCTATTTATTATCCCCATTTTGCAGTTCAGAAAACTGAGTCTGTGAAATGTTATATGACTTACCTACAATCACCCAGTTAGTTAGACTATAGACCTTGCTTTAAAGTCAGTTCTTTCTGATTCTAAGCGCAGCACTGTATCCACTGGACCACTTTGTTCCTAATATTAAATTCAATATAATGTGTAGTTTCACTAGGAAGAATGAAATAATGTGTAAAAATTATAGGCTCATAGATCTGAGTCAAAAGGTACTTTATAGGTTATTAAATCCAACTCCCTTATTTTATCAAAGAGGAAACTGAAGCCTAGAGAGAATAACTTGTCTGGTATCTCACAGGAAGAAAATGCCTGGGGCTATATTTGAACCTAAGTCTTTCTGGTTCCAGGTCATAAATTGAATCACTATATAATGCTGCTTCATAAACTAATGGTATGAAAGCTTCAGGAATTGGAAGTGGATTACATAATAAAAATTATTTTTAGGGGCAGCTAGGTGGCACAGTGGATAGAGCACCGGCCCTGGAGTCAGGAGTACCTGAGTTCAAATCCGACCTCAGACACTTAACACTTACTAGCTGTGTGACCCTGGGCAAGTCACTTAACCCCAATTGCCTCACTAAAAAAATAAATTTAAAAAAAATTATTTTTAGTAGAAGTAGTGGTGGTGTTGGTAGTGATTGTGTTGGTGGTGGTGTTGGTGGTGGTAGTAGTTGTAGTAGTGGTGGTGGTGATGGCGGTGGTGGTGGTAGTGGTAGAAGCAGCCGCACTAACAGCAACAGCATTAGCAGCAGCAGCAATAGTAGCAGTAGCTGTAGTAGCAGCAGGAGCAACAACTAGTATTTGCAAACTACTTTGTTCTGTCAAAAAGGAGCATTTGCTGGCATGGTGGATAGAGTGCCAGACCTGGGGTCAGGAAAACTCATCTTTGTGAATTCAAATCTGACCTTATACACTTACCAGCTGTGCAACACTGGACAAAGCATTTAATCCTGGTGACCTCAGTTTCCTCATTTGTAAAATGAACTGGAGAAGGAAATGTCAAACCACTCCAGAATCTTTGCCAAGAAAACCCCAAGAGAGGGAAATTAGATATGACTGAACAAACAACTACCAAAAAACACATTATGAACACAATCCAAATTATAAATACTTTGGGAAATAGCTGTTATCATCTCTATTTTACATATGAGAAAACTTAGGCTGACAAAATACCTTGCCCAGGGTCACACAGCTAGTTAGTGTCTGAGGACAGATTTGAACTCAGCATGTTCTGACTCATGAGCCAGTGCTCTATCACACTAAGCCACTTGACTACATCTATAAAACTCAACCATTAAATTTCAGAAGTGTTACATTGTTACATAAATTCATATCTCTTGGCTCCAAAACAGTGACATTTCCATTACTTTTGTGAATTCATTGCCAGCTAAATTATGTGAAACAAGTGATCCCAGCAAAAGGCTGACATATTCAATACAAAAAGTTTTTTTAAGTTGTAATTTGATTCAAAGTTTATTGAATCTGTCAATAAACTATGGCCTTTCTTTAATATGTTTACATGGAAGAGAAGAAACTTTTAGGTTTACTATGTGAGGTTTCCATTGTGATGATTAAAACATTCTGAAAGACATAGTTTCTGGGTAATTTAATCATTAAAAAAAAAATAAGGCCATCCTGTTATTAATAAAAAGGTGGCCATTTGGCCATCTGTCTCTGACACGAGGCCGCTAATGGTGGTAGACTAAAATCTTATATGCCCTTCAAAGAGTAGGTGTTCTTCACAGGTGCCAATCAACTTTGGTTAACGCAATGGGAGCTGGGCTACATTAAATTGAGGGTCATGCAGTATATAAGTTATGTCACCCAAATCTTGGTCAGAGACATTAATTTCTATAACAATTGTCTTGACAAGAGAATAAACATTTTCCCAGAACTGAGTAAACAGAATGAGTACAATATACCCATTAGCCTAAACTTAGAATTCCTTTTACTGTCTGACTAGATCTTGGCATGGGTAAATCTTTTAAAAGATATTTCCCACACTAGTTGGCTTCTGGATGAAAAAGTTAAAAAAAAAAAAGGAGAACATTTTTGGTCCTAATGCAATAATTAGTTATTAAATACAAAATAGAAATATCAATTTCTCACACCTTTAACATACAAAGTTTCTATAGTTCCTATAGGTAAAAATATAATTTCTAGCTCTATCTTTGAGGCCATATGAAAAACTTTAAAAACTAATGACCTTGAGATTTCAAGGACAATGCAACAAGGAGTGATTCTGTAATTTATTATGCCACAAATAAATAGTGCAGGATTTTTCCATGATAATTTGCTCGATAAGATTGGCTGTTAATTGACACATTTTAGTAACATAGAAGACCCATAGTTGTCCTAAGAATTTATATTATAAAAATAATTAATGAAATTTATAATTTCTAACAAATGAACCATGACAAATCCTTACTTGCATCTATTTCTCCTATCTGTTGCATTTTTAATATGCCACCAAATAATTTCCAAGATAGAAAAGCATTTGTTTATACAGTACAGAGATGTTGAACTGTTTCTAATGGTTGGAGTAATAATTAAATTCATTGAGCACCTAGAGCTACTCTATTTGGGAATCTTAGTAAAAGAATGAGTATTCAAAAGGAATAAGCTAATTATATGGTGTTGTTGCTTAACCACTATTGTTAGGTAAACATCTCCCTCAAAAAAAGATGACATAGCCTCTCACCACAAGATAAATTCATAGGCATTTATATACTTGAGATTCATTTTTATATGCTATATATTTAAAGGATCTTTGAGCTCTGGGGAAAACCAGGTAACTCCAATAAACCTTTATTTAAATCTGGTCTTTGGAAAAAATGTTGGAAGATCCAAATAATTTCTCCTAATTGAAGTTTTAATTATTCTGTGAGAGTTCCAATCCTCAGGAAAACAATGGTGTGGGAATAGGGTTCAGAGGTAAGGTGGGGATTTGAAGGGACTCGTTTAAATAATCAGTGGCTAAACTGCAAATATACTTACCCTTTGTAATGTAAATTTATATAATAACTGCATGATTATATCCTTTCTGTAATCGCTTCACTATTTAGATAGGGAACAAATATTTACATGTATAATCAAGCATAGCTAACATGGATAGTCCCAGAAATAATATCTGTATTGCTATTTCACATTGATTTTATGAAAATACCAATAATACTGCAAAGCATGATGGCCTTAAGGCTTTTTATTCTAGATACCATTTTACAAAACTAGCTTTTTTTAGGGTTTTTTTAGGTTGTTGTTATTGGTTTTTTTGTGTTTTTTGTTTTTTGTTTTTTTTTTTGCCTTTTGGCTTTCCAGTGAATACTAATAATTCATTCTCATAAGCAAGTTTTCCAAATAGAAAATCCCACATTTTTCCCCAGTATTGATGAACCTCCATAATATAAGGTCTTATGAAAACATATTCTTGGGCAGGAATTCTCATGGATTTGGAGCGGTCCTTTGATGAAAAGTGAACAATGACTGTACAATAGGCCATACACCCAGGAATGCCTATGGACCACTGGGATTTATGGCATCTGGCAATGCACTTGAGGAGGCAGCATGGTGTAAAGAAAAGAGGAGTAGGCTCTGAGATAAAGACATGGATTGAATCTTCTGTTAAATTGTGACTTGGGTGAGTCATTTAATCTCTGACCTTCCATTAACTTATCTGAAAAATGCAAATAATATTAGTGATGTCTCCCCACCTGCCTATGAAAAACTTTATGTAAAATGCTTTTTAACCATTATGCCATATAATTGTAAAACAATCTATCTCTTTCTTACATTATTACTTGTGCTTGTGTTATTATTCTAGATCTTCTCATCTTATATTTAACAAAATGCACATAGAAATGGGCTAAATAAATCAACTCTTAGTTTTCTTTATCATTTCGTTTTTAGCAGACTGTTGAGCAGATGGATAAAATCATTGTTTTCTTGTGGAGTTGAATAAATGCCTTGGGATATAAGGTCACCTTATGTTAGGTCACTGAAAGGAAAGTGCTTAACATATTTTTCACAGACCTTAACTTAATCTAATTCATATACTTCAAAGAATTAATATATTTTGGTATCAATACCTCTTGGATTTGAAAGATACATTCAATTCTATCTAACCTCTTGTTATCACATTCATCTCATCTTTTTTAATTGAATTCATATGGAGACTGTATTTCCAGCCTTCAGATATGGACAAATTTCCATTCTTCTATATTTATATTTTATATTTAAAGTTCTATAGACTATTATGCAAATAAAAAGGAATGTTGGGTTTTTCTTTAAATGTGTAAAAGTATTCGAGTATAAATACAGTTTCTCTATGCTCTCTGCAAGCATATTTGGTACCACTACGGTAAAAGACAAAGTAGTAGAGATGACTTGTACCTTATACTGTGCCTATAGGATTCTCATATTTCTTTGCAAGAGCCCTATAATTTCAAATTATCATTCTGTGAAGCTTTCGTATTATGCACATTTTACATAGAAGTTCCTATTAAATTGTTTTTCTTGAATACTTACATATCACATTGCTTTTTGTTTACAATTTTCTTGTATAATCTTCATTAATTATTGAGTCCAGACTTCTTAAGCTGGAATAAACTGGGAGTATTACCTGATTTTAAATTGCTATCCTGATCCCTGGCATTTCTGAACTAGTATATTTAGGTAATTATTGATACAAGTTAATGATAATGATGCAATTCCAGTTCAGTTGGTTGTATTCCCAAGTATATATCTTAGTTCCAAATTTGTAGTGTGGGGATTTGTTATATTTTAGTTTTGGGGTGGATATTTGTAGAACAAGAATTATTTTCTCTTTCAGTTTGTGAAAAATTTAAGCCTTGTTAGGTATTTAGTACTGTAAGCATAAGTGCTGCTATGGGTATATCGAATGGAATACTCACTAAGGTCATTTAACATTATAATCATTGTTGACATAGAGTGATTGCCCTCTGTATGATGATAATCTAAACCAATTGGTGAAGGCCAGGAGTATCAGAGAATACAAGTGTTGAGGTAAATCTTATCTTTTTGAGACTATAGGCAGCATTTAGGTCAGACCTGGTAATTCTAGATTAAAAGAATCGAATCTAACTGCTGCCATCGTTGTCTTGACCATGATTTTTGAGAACAGATCATTTTCTTTGATATAAGCTAGAGCTGGTAAAATGTCAAAAAATGTGACAACATCTGGACCATGAAAGCTGTAGCATGTAGAGTAAAGAGTAATGTATTAATTGCATAGTATTTGAAAAGCTGGGACCTGTACAACGAATTGGTGTTATTCAAATTAAATATTTTCCAGAGTTATGGCAACCTCATAAGTAGTGGTGTGGGACTCAATTAGGGAAAATAGGGATATATATATGCATATGCATATGTATGTATATATGTGTGTAGAAATGTATATGCATATATACATGCATATATATTATACATTATTATAGCATAGTATATTCTACATTTCTTACATATATTCTTGTAATTGTCTCACATAAGCAATGGGATATATAGTATATATGTATATTAATGTATATATACACATATACATATACCTATAGCTATATTCCATTGCTAGTGTGATTCAATAACAAGAATGAATAGAAATGAAGGATAACAAATTTGTGTTTTTTAAAAACATTTTTACTGGGTACAATATTTTGATTTATTATTATTATTATTATTAATTTTTTTGTGCGGCAATTAGGGTTAAGTGACTTGCCCAGGGTCACACAGCTAGTAAGTGTCAAATGTCTGAGGACAGATTTGAACTCAAGTCCTCCTAAATCCAGGGCCAGTGTTTTATCCATTGTGCCACCTAGCTGCCCCCTGATTTATTTTTTAAATAATGGTATTCCTTTAAAAGGTAATAATAAATATTTTTATTGTTTTTAATACTAGACAAATATTGAAGTTATTTATATATCTATGTTTAGCAGAAGATTTTACATTTGTTATCTTGCATTATTGTTACAGATATTAAAAACTGATCACAATGCTTATATTTCATGATATTTGTATCCTTTTAAAAATATTAGATGAATAAATCCAAATATCTGCTCCTTTCTTTCAGTCTGTAGTGAGGTGTTACATTGTCTCTCTTCTTTCCTTGATTACTCAAGTAAAAATAACCCCTCTATACTTTCTGTTGATGATGCTCTGATTCTAAATAGCTATCCTAAATCCCACTTTTTCCTCAAACAAGTTCTTACATTCTTACTGGAGATAATGCATTTTCATTTACGTTAGACAAATTAATGATGTTTTGAGCCTTTCCTATTGCTTTTTTAACATGATGCCCCCCTAGACTCAAAATATTTATGAAGATATTTGACGTATTGTGTGTTCTAGGAAAATCCATCAGCTCATTTTGTACATTTTGCCAAAGACGTGTAATTTTTACATCGCAAATCTGTTTTGGTTCATATTGCATGAGTTTTTTCTGATACTTTAAAAATCTTTTTCTTTTCTTTTCTTTTCTTTTTTTGTTATGCTTTATTTGTCTTTTTTTTGGGGGGGGGCAGGCCAATTAGGGTGAAGTGACTTGCCCAGGGTCACACAGCTAGTAAGTGTTAAGTGTCTGAGTCCAGAATTGAAATCAGGTCCTCCTGAATCCAGGGCTGGTACTTTATCTACCATGCCACTTAGCAGCCCCCTACTTTACAAATCTTTAACTAGTATCATTTGGTCCTGAAATATATATTTTGACTGCTGTTATATTGGTATTAATTGCTTCATGTAAGTTTTCCCCCTTACATTTGATTTTGGAATGCTTCTGCATCTCTTATGGCAACTTACAAAGTGACTATGGTGTATATGTAATTTTTTCTAATCATTGTTTAATGTAGAAGGGCTGAAAAAAGTTTTAATAAGTAGGTAGAATATGTTCTTCTTATTATAGCTGAGATACAGTAAAGAATAAGGATTAGATTGCTAGTGTCAGGTCAGAAAGACCTGAAATGAAATCCTGTATCTTAAACATCTTAGCTTAGTGACCCTGGACAAGTCACTTGGCCCCATATATAGTTACCCAAATATGCTTTGATTTAGCTTATATTGTACAAGGCTATAATCCCCTCTTGGAGGGGATTTCCATTTATTTTTAAGTGAGGCAATTGGGGTTAAGTGACTTGCCCAGGGTCACACAGCTAGTAAGTGTTAAGTGTCTGAGGCCGGATTTGAACTCAGGTACTCCTGACTCCAGGGCCGGTGCTCTATCCACTGTGCCACCTAGCTGCCCCAATATTTCCATTTTTATTGTTCAGTTGTGTCTGTTATGTCTGATTCTTCATGACCTCACTTGACATTTTCTCTGCAAAGATACTGAAGTAGTTTGTTATTTCCTTCACCAGCTCATTTTACAGATGAGTAAACTGACACATAAAGGGTTAAGTGATTTTCACAAGGTCACACAGCTAGTAAGTATCTGAGACCAGATTTCAACTCACATAGATGAATTTTCCAGATTTCAGGCCCAGCACTCTATCCACTGCACCACTTAACTGCCCTAACATTTCGATAACCTTAATAAAATTAATACATTTATAGATTCCTCATATATGTGCATACTAATAGCTAATATCTATCAGAGGCTTCTGTGGTAAATAAAGAACTTCGTTCCTCACAACCTCAGGTTTGTGGATACCACCTCTATAAATAGGATCCAGTTTAATTCAGCATTAAAACAGGATCATGAAGGAACAAAAAGAGGAAAAATTACTGCTGTGACAAATCAAAATAATAATTTATATTCCCTAAGAAATGAAACATGTGAATCCTATACAGAATACAGAAGCAAACTTGAGGTACTTATTAAATAACTATCTGTCCTCAATATTTAAATTAATATATGAGTATATAAAATGATAAGGTGCTTTTCATAGTTTATGTTTTAGGTATATTTCTATAGGATATTTGATATATTTGACTAGAAACAACAACCAAAGAGTAAAATGGTAGGATTACCAATCACTGCCACTGTTTGGGAATCTATCACTTGTGCCTAACCATTATACACTGTAGGGACTAGGAGACCAAGGGAGACAGTGAAATGGTATTTTTCCGTAGTCAAACTTCTTCCATAGAGTAACATCCAGAGGCTTAATGTCTTTCTTAAAATCAGAATTTCCCAAATGTTTTGTTTTTTTTTAATATATCCTAAATTTTCCTGTTTCCCTACTCCTGTTCTGTTTCATCCCTAAAAGTGAGTCAATTTTAAAAAGAACAAAAAGGACTTCAAATCTGATATTATATGCAATGTTCCAATCTGCTGAACCCACCACCTCTTCAATGGCAATAGTATGTGATAGAACTGGGTTTTCTAATATGTATTTCTGTTGTTGTTGTTATTTTGGGGAGGGGGTGCAATTTGTTCTTTGTAACTTTGCAACTTAATATTTTCCTCTGAGAGCAGCTTTAACTATACCCCAGAAATTTCGGCATGTAATTTGATCATTATTACTTTCTTTCTCTTAGTGATTAATTTCCAACACTCATTCCAAGTGATGCTGAGAAATACATATTTTCTTTTGAGTTCAACTTAGAAGATGCCATAAGTAAAAAAAAAAATGTAATAAGCGCTTTAGTTCTAGTCTATTCAGCCATTTCTTCATTTCAATTTATGTTTGACTCATAAAAAGTGAGAGTGACATTAAGGATTATCAATATTGTGTCATTATGTACAATTTTTTGTAGCTTAGTTAATTTTTCCTTTATGAATTTGGATAATAAGGCATTTGAACAATGCATGTTTTATATGGATATTGATTTGTTTTCTATAGTTCCTTTTGGCATACTATAGTTTGTTTATCTCTCTTTTTCATTTTTTGAATTTATTTTGTAAAATAGGATGACATCACTTATTTTTTCAGATTTACTTGATGCATAATAATTTTTTCTATACCCTCATCTATTCTTTTCTTTCTTTCATCTATCATCTCTGCTTTTTAAATGTGCTTTCTGTAAGCATCAGAGTATAGGGGTTTGTTTCCTTATCTACCCTCTCACTCTTTTTCATTTTTGAATATTTAATCTATTCACATTTAAAGTGATGAGTTAGGTTTATATTTTTATCCATTTGTCTCTAATATTTTTTAAACTTAGGATTTTCCATCCTCGTCCACTGTAAAAACCATAGTATGTTTCTTCAGTTATTTTAGCTTTATCTTTTTTTAAGGTAGTCCTATTTCCACTGGCTCTCCTCCCTTCTGCACTGATCTCTCCCTTTCCATTTACTCATGCTTTTACTTTGGAATTTTGCTTATCAGTTCCTTTTACTTTCTACTTTTTATCTGGCTACTTACTTCTATCCTTTAAAAATAAAAGCTAGGTAGATTTCCCCATCTCCTATTAACTAGTGCTGTTCATTGGTTTTCTTTTTTAATTCCATTTCCTTTTTCTCTTTGATTTTTTATAGAGGAATTCTTTCCTTCACTTTCTTCATTATCCATCCCTCTTTCATTCTCAGTTTCATGGTCCCTAAATTTATCTAATCCCTTTAGTTTGTCTGCATAGCTAATGGACTAAAAACTTTTGAATGATCCATTCTGGCCTCTTGTCTTTAAGCATTTTTTGCCATTGCCTTGTAGAACTAGTCCCGTGCATTTCTCTTTTGTGCCTCACACCCAGAGAAATATCAATTCCTGAAGGTGACAGAGTGAATACTGTCTAATGGCAATCCCTGCCACTTACAGATCATCAATGATGCCACCCACCACTGATCTTTAAACTCTTCTTGGTGTGATGTTTAAAATCTAATGTGTCCTTACCTGCCCCCCCCCCAGTTTGGGGTGGGGAGCTAGCTAAGATTTACTGATAAATTCAGCAACAGTTTAGGCTTTTAAGTATTTATTAAAACGTATTAGAAGTTAGTAAAGAGAAAGAGAGTGAGCACAGGTCTCTGAAAGAATGGAAAAACCTAGCTCAGATCTATGAGGGATAGACAGAAAATCCACCTTCATCTAGCACCTCAAGCTTCCAAAGAGAGTGAGTCCCAGCTGGTTCTCCCAGGAAGCCCCCTGTGGAATAGGAAGCAGGGCAGTTCCCACACACAGCTCAAAGCTAATTGGCTGATCCATTGATTGACATGACTTTCAGGCGGTCTATGAATAGAGGTAACTTCCAGAAGCCAAGCTGACCTTTGAAATCTCAGAAAGGTCACCTCATGCTTTCTTGGTTCCCCCCCCCCACCCACTCAAACCCCTGTGCTTGATTAAGAAACATCATTTCCTTACATGAAGTAATAACATTACAGGTACTTATGACTTACAGTCTAAAGGCAATGAAAAGAGAGAAAAGAAATTGAGTGACACATTAACAGAGACTAAACAGAGCACTCCCCTTTAGTTTTTCTCTGTTTGTAATGTCCATCTGCTAAAGGGGGCACTCCCCTTTAGTAAGAGGACATTATAAACAGTGTATGTAATGGGGAAAATGAAAACAGGAAAATGTCCATTTAAGTCTTATCTCAGATGGTGCTTGGGATGTCCGCTGTGTGTAGTTGTGGAGTGAAAGTCTTTCAGGTGTGGATGCTGATGAACAACTAGCAAGTTTCAGCTGTAGAGTTTCAGGTGTTTTAAAGTCTCTCAGGTGTTTCAGATATTGGTAATCAGCTAGAAAGTTTCCTATAAAATTGATCTTAACAGAACTTTAAATAGCTTTGCCAATAACCAACCAAACAAACAATGAGACTTTTCAAAAACATGTCTAAGGGAATTCAGAATCTTTTAGAGATTTTACAATTATTGTCCAGTTGTTACACATGACCATATAATAAAAACAAAAATTGAAACCTTCTTTAAAACTTAATATTACTACACCTTTCTCCATTTGCCTCACAATCTCCTCCCTGGGTAGATGTCCTCACAAGTTGCCCAAGTATCTCCTTCCCAAAGCAAAAAGGAGTGAAGCATTTTAAGCATCAAATGTTCACAGATAACACCAGCACATGGTCCCTAATTCCCCTACCAGATCATCTATCTCTTTAGTCGTAAACATATTCATCATTGCCCCTTCTTGTCCCATCAATAAAGGCCTTTGCTTCTCCTCTCCTCATCACCCTCTCTTATTTAGGATCTTCTCTTCCTGAGAGATGAGATGTTACCTTACCCTCATTTCCAGTCCCTGACATGTCCAGAACTTATGACACATTTCCCTCTATCCTGCTCATGCCCTCTTCCCTTCAATCACCCTCTCTCTCATCTTGTATTTTAGTGCATAAAAATGTTGATTCTTCTGTAGGTAGGTTCCCCTGTCCATAACACCCTAGGCCCACCTCTTCACCATCACCTCCAACTGACTTCCACCTTCAGTTCTGTTTCTTCAGTGCATTTAGAAAATTTCTTAATTGTTTCCCTGTTATCATTCTGTTGTTTTACTTGACTGCTTCATTTGTTTACTCTTCCTACATTGCTGTTGTCTGGAGTATTTGAGAGGTAAATATTCTCTTTAAATCTGGTTTTCTTTCTAAGAATATTAAGAATGCCTTATTATTATTGCACATTCATAATGTTTTCTTTGTGGTTAAGTTCAGATTTTCAGAGTAAGTCAAACTGGGCTGCATCCTGAACTTCATTGATCTTCAGAATACTATTTTTCCACTTCCTCCTGCATTTTTGGTGGTGTTGATTAGTCTTTTGTCTGTCAGTCTCTCTCTTCCCATCATTTTAAACCTGTGAAGTTTATAAGTAGATGCTATTATTATCACTATTTTTCACAGAAGAGGAAATTGAGAAATAAGATTCACCCTTTACTCGTATACTCTTCACTACTATGCATAACTCTCTGGGTAGACAAAGGAAAAGTGGTATATTTGGAAATTAAAAAAAAGACATAAAACTAAAAGTTTTCAATACAGAATAAAATAAAGTAATGGAAAGCAGATTTAATAGTAATTTGCAATTGATGGTAAGAAATTGGTCATTTTCTTTTTTACAAACTATACATTCTGGTTTTAGAAATACTCAATCTTGGCTGCTTTTACATAGGAGAATAAGGGAAGACTGTTATGTCTTTAAACTATATGACCAAGAGTTCCTGGTTGCTGTACCCTACTTGCTTCCTGAATGAATTGGAGACAACAGCCTTTTGGTTAAACAGCAAGTGAAAGCTCTTTGTTTAGAAGAATTTTCTGTGTATGCCTGGAACCTCAAGGAGATTTCTGACCACAGCTCTGGTCTTGCCTCTGGCTCACTAATTTACTCCCTTTGTTTCTCCTTTTAGTTTGGTGTCTTGAATAGCAGCCTTTGCACAGCACAAACTTCACAAGCCTTCCCCTATGGGTAAATAGGGGTCTCATCCATCTCAGCCAAGGGCTAGTCATTTGCATCTGACTTTTGACTTTGTCAGAGACTTTTCAGTCCTGCCTCTCTGTTTTACTCAGTATCATTTCATTTTGTCCTCCCTTTCTGCACTGCACCCCTGCATCTGCCCCAGCTATATCAGTACCTTTCCCAAAAGAGCTGGCATATTGCTTCACAGACTATTTGCCATAGGAGTTTTGAGTTTTCCCCAATATTTTTGGTCAAGTATTACACACACAAATATTTTGCAGGACTGTTTGTGGCCCATGAGAATGTGATGGAAATCAATTCTCATGGCATTTGCAAAATAATTCCACAAGTCCCTGATGTCCTGTGTACACAAAAGTCAAAATTCCTCCCTGGAAAGTAGCTTTAAAAGGTGATGAAGTAGGAAGAAACTAGAAAGAAGAGAATTTGTAATATTTGCTTGTGCTCAATAAAAAGCAAAAGATCTCTTGATGGGGATTATAGCATTTTCTAAGGTGGACTATGAAATGTAATTCAGTAAAACAGATCTAAAAAATTAGAAGAAGCATGGATTGTTCATGTGCAGTACTGGTACAAAAGTAACAGGATGGAACACTGTAGTACTAAGCCATGCAGTAGCTGTGCTAACTAACCAGTTCCAAAGCTATTATAATAGTCCAGGTAAGAGACAAGAAGGGAAAGTGGAAGAGGAGGAAAAGGAGAGGAGAAATAAATGAGATCTGAAATTGGCTTCTAGATATTAGATTTCTTAGAAAGCAGATTCACTTTTTATCAAGACAGCCTGTTCAATAGCTAGTATATAATCTTACAAAATATCAGGAATGAATAGGCCTCTATGTTCCTCAAAGTAACTAATTCAGAGTTTTACTTTCACATATGGATATGTCATTTTTTGGTGGGTGAGTCCTTTTTAATGTTTTGTTTTTCTTACTGGGTATGCTATATTGCCATATGCATCTAAATGATTGGATTGAATTAAGTTATGTTTTTGAAGGTGACTGCAAATATTCTTTGGTATATACAATGTGAAAGAATAGGTTTTATTCTTTTTGTTTCCTTCTTTTTTTTTTAACATTCCTTCTGTCTGAGGTCTAAGTAGCCACAGGGCATGATGTTTTAGTTTCTAAAATCATGACTAGCAATAATTAACCCATTTTGGTGAATAATTTCAAATAAGGAAAATGTAAGTCCTTTCAAATGAAATACAAAATAACACATATGAACAATGGATAAAGACACAAAGGCGTTTGTAATTACAAAATTGGACTTTGATCATGTTAATTACATTACATTTTGACTAGAAATACATGAATCCAATCAATTAGCCATCAGGTATGACTAATGCCAGGGACAAAATAAGCTGAGTACTTGATTTTGCATTTCACACTTAGAGGTGATTATTCTTTCACTTTCATTCAACTAACAATTAATTATTCAGCACCTACCATGTGCAAGACATTTTTCTAACCCTCTGAGCTACAAATGAAAAATAATACAAGCCCTGTCCTCAAAGAGGTTTCAATCTGTTGAGTATAAGGAGTATGACATATTTACAAATAAGCATGATAAATTGAGAACTCAATAAAGGGTAAAGGAGAGATCTAGATTGAGTCATTAGACAACATTTGAAGAGATTCATTACAATTTTTTCAAAGAGGGAATGCTTCAGGGAGAAACTGGTCTTACCTGAAATAGACATAAAAGACAAAGAAGATGTATAATATGCAGAGGTGAGGAGGTGTATTCCTGGTATGGTGGAGTGCCTGTGAATTATTGTACACTTGATGAGATCAATTAATAACTAGTGGTCTGTTTTGAAAGTAGTATAGAATCCCTGAAGGCTAAATGATGTGGAATCTTTAATGGTAAATCTGGAAATTTATTTTGGAGTTTGATTGTAGAGGATCTTAACTATTTGGGTAAGAAGTTTATATTAAGCAATAGGGAGGAACAAGTTACTAAGGAAAAGAAAAGAGTTAACCATGACACTAAGATGCTGGAAAACAGAGAGATTTGGTGGTAACATCAACAAAAATAGGAAGCTTAGAAAGAAAGACAGGTGTAGGGTTAAAGATAGATAATGAATTGGATTTAGGGCATATTGAATTGAGGTACAAGGAATTAAAGATGTGGAATTGAAACAAGAGAATGGGCTTAAATGTCTAGCTTTGAGAGCTATCTTTGTAACAGTGAAATTAGAACTACAGGAGTGTAGGAGATCACCCAACAATCTCACCAACTTGTGGGAAAAGGAATAAAGACAGAACTATAGCTGATACCTTCCTTTGGAGAGAAGAAGCTATGATCTTTATCATTTCTTTCCTGAATTATTGCAATAGTCTTCCAATTGGTCTTTTTTACTTCCAGTCTCTTCTCCTTTTTTAATTAAACCTTCATATAATTAAGTAAGTAGAGTAATCTGAACTAAATTGTCAGGTAGCTAAGGACAACTTGTACAGAATAGTGCCATGGAAGGCAAGAGAGGCAACAGAATAATGAAAGAATAAAAGATAAATACTGTCAAATGTTGGAGAAAATTCATGAAAGAACAGTGACAGTGTGGAGAGGAAAGGGTGGTTTGGATGTGCCAAAAGAAAATCATTGACCTTGGAAAGAATAGTTTTAAGTACAACAATTATAAAATAAGCTTTTGGTTTTTTACAGATAATTTCATATTGAGTGTGTGGTGAAGAAGTGAAGGATATTAAATGATTACTTTGTATGAGATTTGCTTTTGGTTTTAATAGTGAATCAAAGAAGAAATACAACTCAAAGGGTGGCAGAGTCAATGAGAGGGTGTTTTAGGATATATGAGATCTGATCACGTTGGTTGGTCAGTGAAGAAAAAAAATAAGTAGAGCAAAAGGTTGGCCATAAGAAAGAGAATTGGCAGTGATTCATGAAACAAGGACCTAGATGAAATAGAAGGGCTGTAATCAAGGTGCATGTGGAAGGAATAGCCTTAGCAAGGAAGTCTATTGACAAAGTTCATGATGAATTGCTTAAGTGTTTTCAGTTGCCAAGGTTGGAAAGGCAAGCTGGTTCAAGAGAAGAGAAGCACTGGAATAACCATTGTACAAAATGTGGTAAGCGATCAGAGATGAATCATGAAACAAATAGTAAAAGTAGCACCAAAATTAAATGACATGAAGGAATAGTATAATAATGAATTTATATGGGAATAATAACTTGAATTCTACTTAGCTTTATTGAAGAAAAGCCCTAAATAGGTACCATAGTCAAGATTTGTCCAAAACAGATTTATTTCTCCATTTATGAATCGGAATAGCATAAAGATTATAGTGCATCTGTGGGCCACTATAAGTGTCTATCAGATTGTATGCTATAGCATGATGTGAGATCTTCATTGATGGGGGAGAGTAAAGCAATTGATCATTTAATTGAAGTTATATAGCTGTGCCTCTACAAAATGTTTTCTTTAATAATGACTGTGTGAAGGATATTGTAAAAGTGTGATCACTACTCTAATTTTTTTTCAGTGGGAAAAAAGTAAATTTCATGTATTTATGTAACTCATAGTAGTATGAAAGTTGCAGTTCAAACTCTGATCTCCAGAATCCAGTACTCTTTTAGATAAGTATGGAGATAATGTTAAAGATCTCTGATATAGAAGAAGAAAGACATAAGAAGCCAACAGAACACTAAATAGCCTTTTTTCTTCTGGCAAAGTCTTATTCGCCTTTTGTTAGAGATGTCTTGGATGTCCCAATACCTGAAAGTTCCTTGTGCTGGTCAATTTTGACCATTACAGAACAGTCACTGAAGGGAAATGAAGGCATGAAAGCAAAGCTTGAATGAACTAAAAAAAAATATTCTATTGCTCAAAACAATAAACAGTAGAGAAGGAATGATTTTTTTAATGTGCCTAGGCTTGTATTAAAAATACAGATGTACTGTATGCATATGAAATTTTTGATTAAAATGTCTCTCACCAGTCTGTCTCTTTAATTAAATAAAACCTGCTTGGTATTAATCAAGGCATAAAGAATTTATGCCCCAAATCCAGATTAATTAAAAGCCCGGGAGCTTGAAGAACAGACTGTGTAAAAATACAAAAATAAATCAATCTAAACATAATATTTATGGATATGGACTGTTTATTACTAAAATTATAAATAATTTAATATGAGTGATTTATGTCAGACACATGATAGAAATCCTTTCCCATTTTTTTAGAATTTATTTAAATAAAAAGTTGAGCCTATACTTTGATTCACTGAATTTTATTTTTAACATTAATATTTTAATTATACAGCAAGATAACTTTGAGTGGTTAATTCCATCACTTATCCTGAGAAATTAACTACATCATAATATCAGGAAAGCAAATCTAATGCAGAAACTTCCATTGCCTACAGGGCTGGAGTTGATATCATTAGAAAGAATAACCTATAATATTGTTTTGTATTGCAGAAGCAGAGTATATTCTGGTTACGCTATGAAAACCTTATTCTCTGCCTGTTGTTTCAACTGCCATCTCATCAAGGAAGGGTTGTTTTTAAAGCAAAGCAAAGCAAGTTCTATCATATTTTTTGTTATTGTACAAATAAATCCATTACACATAGATTCATCCTAGCTTTAGCTATATAGGAAATTTTCCAAAGTATCCACATTCCAAAACATGCTGCTGTGCTTATTACCATTTTTCCCTTAATTTGTCATTTTTTCCCTGCATAGATGTGGATCTAGAAAACCAATGAAGCCTGCATAGCTTTGATTAAAATCCCTGCCCCCTGATTGTGATTACCTTTGTTCTGCTAGCATTTTCATTTTTAAAGAGGGATGAAATAGGATTTGGAATATTTCCTCCAAAAACTTACTTTTAAAAACGTCACTTAGTAATATTGAGATTTGTACAGAGCCATGACAATGACAAGGCAAGTGACAGATCTAGCTCAAGTACCCAAAGTAGAACTCAGAAGATACATGAAATGGACTGCTTTTCTAAGTATGCCATCCTTTTGGAATTAGGGGAAAATCCACAATTTTATATCCTTGCCTCCAGCATATAGTTATATGATACTGATGTTGCTTTTATAATTGATAAATGTGTGGTGTTATAATTTTCATTTTATTGATATGGGATCTTTATACCATCTTTTGAGTACTAACAGACAAATTTTCAGAAAGATTCAGTGTTTTTGGAATTAGATCAATATATAATTTGATCATTTTTCCTAATGACCATTCAATGTCTATCAGTTTCTCTTTCCATTTAGTAGTACCTATCTAAAGTGATAGTGATAGAAAAAAATACTTCACTTATTTTTGCCTTGAGCTCAGTTTTGTTGTAGAATCCACACACAGGAAATTAAAAAAAAAACTTAGTAGATATGGTAACATTTTAAGGAACTCTGATTTAATGTGCAAACTCCTTCCATCCATGTCTTTTCTTTCTTTCTTTCTCTTTCTTTCTTTCTTTCTTTCTTTCTTTCTTTCTTTCTTTCTTTCTTTCTTTCTTTCTTTCTTTCTTTCTTTCTTTCTTTCTTTCTTTCTTTCTTTCTTTCTTTCTTTCTTTCTTTCTTTCTTTCTTTCTTTCTTTCTTTCTTTCTTATTTTTTGGTGAGGCATTTGGGGTTAAGCGACTTGCCCAGGGTCACACAGCTAGTAAATGTTAAGTGTCTGAGGCCGGATTTGAACTCAGGTCCTCCTGACTCCAGGGCTGGTGCTCTATCCACTGCACCACATATCTATAATTTAAGGACTTGTCAGGGCCCCAAAGGCCAAGTGATACTGCTAATGAATGACAACGGCAGAATTTTGACCCATACTGATAATGGACATTAATAGAGAGAGTTCTAGATTGGGAGCCAGGAAATGTCAGTTTTGTAAGGTGCACAATATTTAGCTCTTTTACAAAACATAGAAAGAATAAATCATGATGTAAATTGTTCATATTTTTTCTGGGAGTTCTTTTTTGACCACGGGTAGTTTTCATAAATATCATAATCCATTCTGAATTAGCTTGCTTGCAAATCTAAATGAGTTCACTTTGCTAATTGTGCTTAGATTAAATAAAAGATCAGATGCTATTTGTACCACTGGTTTTTCAAAATATTTTGACATACCAGTTGTTGCCCCTAAAAGATGTTCCAGACATAAACAGACTCATTTAGAAACCAGTGCCCACCAAGCCTGTAATGCCAAGATATTATATAGTCAAAAACAAGTATGTGTCTATGTTGATGTATATATTTCATGTATATGTGTGTTTTGTTATAGAAAATTGTAGGTGACTGATTCTTCTCAGCAAATTGGTATTCTCATCCAATCCAACTAGCATGTATTAAATCTGTATTTTGTGGAAGGTACTATTATGGATTGAGAATTTTAAACAAATAGTACCTATACTGAAGGGACTTCTATTTCTTTGTGGGAATACAACTTGTACAGAGAAAAGCACACATGTGACAGTTTGAGGAGGAGAAAGTAAGAACTAAGAGGATCAGCAAAGACATCATATAGAACACACCACATGGGGTGAGCCTTGAAGAAAGCTAAGAATTTTAAAGGACACAATTTGTGATGGGAAGTGGGGATGGTGTATTGTATGCATAGGAAATAGCCTGTGCAAAGAAATGGGAAGGAATAAATTCAGAATGGAAAGGAGCTGGGAGAGGGGAAAGTCAATAAACATGGATTAATGGGCTGGAAGCAGATTTTTCAGGGGTTGAAATTTCAAGGTGTAAAGTATTTGTATTTTGTCCTAGCTATTGAGATGTAGAAAATCTTAGTCTCTCACAAACAATTTTATAGAGCCCATATTGATAAGACTACCTTGTGTAAAAAGAATTTGCAAATATTTTCCCAGCCAATAAACTTAGTGGTTTTCCAAGGAAAAAAAAAACGCAAAAGAAAATTCTCAGGTAGCACTCCTTTCTCACTATGCATCTTTCTCACATTTTGAGATACTTATGGTTGAAATGTTTGATTAAGCTGGTGACATATGTCAGGTTTTTTGAATTATCAAAGAAAATAATGCCATGTCAACTCTTCTGGTTGTCATTGTTCCTCTTTTAACAATGACTGAAAGTTGTAACAGCTGTGAAAACAATGCTAACTAAACCTCACTGTTGCCCAATACTGAATGATATTAGAGAATGGGCACATGAGCATTCTTTTCTCTTCTGAAGACTGAATGGGAGATTAAAAAAAAAGTATTCGGGTTAATTAAAAGTATTCTCATATTTCAATGGAAAAAGAGAGATTTGTGTTACTTTAATTTTCTAGTTTTCTATTCACCCAGAATTTCTTAAAAGACGATTATAGTACATCATTATGGAGAGGTAACCTTAGTGGTTCCTTATTGACATTCAGTGTGACTTCCAGGCACCTGCCTCATGCTTTTGGGGTTTGTCTCAAGTTCAGATGAGCCACTGATCTGCCTCTCTTTTGACATTTGCATGTACCAAATGGTAATTGCTATTTTGCTTTCCTCTTTTAAAATGAGGCTCATTAATAAGAATAGATAGAAAGCAGGTGTGGTAGTGGGTAAAGGGTTATTGGCAGACATACTTGCTTCAGCTATTGTTTTAGACAGTTTATTTTCCTTGTATATTGTATGTTCCGAAATGCAGCTGTCAATAGAAACTAAGCTTATAAATGCATAGTCATTTTTGTCCCCACTTACTAATTGATGGAAAGGTTCCCAATGTATTTTTTTTAAAACAGAAAGAAAATGGTTCAAGTGGAGTCGTACTGATAGAAAATGAAGGACTCAATCATTTTTTGTCATTTTAGTAACTCAATTCTTGGAGACAAACTACTTAGCCAAGGTAAGTAGTGCTTCTGACAGTAAGTGGCTCAGTGGATAGTTTGGAACCTGAAATAAGGAAGACATCTTATTGAGTTCAAATCTGGCCTCAGACACTTACTAGCTATGTGACTCTGGAACAGTTACTTAACCCTGTTTGCCTCAGTTTCCTCATCTGTAAAATGAGCTAAAGAAGGAAATGAAAAGCTTTATCTTTGCCAAGAAAACCTCAAATGGGGTCACAGAGTAAGAAAGGACTGAACAAGAACTTTGTGTTTTGGGGTTTTTTTGTTATTGTTATTCTTTTGTTTTGTTTTTAAATCAAGCCACAAAATCTGATGAAATATTCCTATCTATGGCCATAGGATGACAAGTTTAAGAGTTGGGAGAGATTGTAGAGGTCATCTCTAAGACTTTCACTTGGTTGGGAAGAAACCTTAGGCCCAGAGTATTTGTAATGTACTGAAGGTCACACTGGTCATAAGTCTAAGAGTCAGGATTCAAATCCAGGTCTGTTGATGGAGAATTCCAAAACTTTTTAAAAATAATGGTCCATTTTATACTGGAGTTTTACTTTCTTCTCCAGGTCAAATGAAAACAAAAAGAATGTCATGGGGCAGTGTACTTTTTTTTTTAAAACGGGGCAATGGGGTTAAATGACTTGCCCAGGGTCACACAGCTAGTAAGTGTCAAGTGTCTGAGGCCAGATTTGAACTCAAGAACTCCTGAATCCAGGGCCGGTGCTTTATCCACTGTGCCACCTAGCCACCCCAGTGTACTTTTTTTAATTGAACTATTGGGAGCTATTCAAATGGCATATTCAATATGAAACTAGTGAACCCCTGTGCTAAAGCCAATATTTTGGTCTAATCAGATGCTTTTTTATTGCTTATATGATCTAATGCAAATACAAAAATTCATATGTTGCGCCTTTCAAATGATATTGCATAATGTACCGTATAAGGTCTTGGAGTTAGGAAGATATAGATTCAAATTCTGTTCCAATAGCTTACTAGCTATTTTAGCCTGGCCATGTCATTTAACTTTTGACCCCAGTTTCTTCCTTTTTAAAATGTTAAGTGACTTCTATCTATTAAAAAAAATTGATAAATGTGAAACTCCAATGCCTAGTCAATAATTGGTTTAGAATGAAATAAAGACCATCCTTCCTAAATTCTACTTATGAATGCTGCTTATGGAGTCAGGTACCATTTTGACCTCCAACTCTTGGTCCCGTTCCAATTCACAATGTCTGCATTTTAAAGGACAAGTCTAGGTGAAAGTTTCTGCATGGTTGGATTAGATGATGTAGCTGATTCTACTGTTGGCTAATATCTGTAGGGGGAAAAGGAAATTTAATAAATCCACGAATCATTATTTTGTTTATCATTTGTTTCCAGAAGTGTTTAAAAATAACATTTCAATCTACAGTGCTAAGAACACTCAGAATATGTATTCAGTATGTCTCATTCTCTGCTGTGAATTTCAAACACATTGGAGGAATCTAACCTGTGCCTTATAACAAAGGCACGAGTTCAGGTATCTTTTCCAAACCAAATGTTCATGAATCTCAAAAGTGGCATGGACTACAATGATCATCTGGAATCCCAATTGTTAGAAGAACTTCCTGGTTGCAGCTATGAGGGGACATTTAGGCATTCAGCCTTGGGGTTATGGTCTTATTCAGTTGGTTAAGTATGTATCAGACCCAGTTGTAACTCTATTATGACTAGTCAGCTGCCAGTCTTTTGGCATATGACAAATAAATTACTGGAATGGTTATGGAAGGATTGTAGTAGTGTAAAATTTTAAAATTAACTTCCTTGGCCAGGAGACATAAAATGAGTCCTGCATGATTTGTAGAAATGACCTAAAAAACCTAAGTATGCTGCTTTAGGAAACATAAGGAGCTTGGGACTCATTATAAGACTGCCTCTTAGAATGCTAAAGATTTTCATTCATCTAAAGTAATGGAGTACAATGGAAAGACTATTAGTCGTAGAGTATGGGGAACTAGCTTCAAATCCCACTTTTGCCTGGGTGATCAAGGACCAGTTGCTTAACTTATCTGTGCCCCATATCTGTAAATAAGGGAAATAGGGAAAATGCTTCCTCAAGATCTCTCATGTGCTTCATCTGTGATCTATGAATAGTTGTCTTTCACCTCTAAGAAGAGGCTGGTTATAATTCATGAGAGATCTCAGCACTCTTACATGATTAGTTAAATCCTTTTCAAAAGTGAATTTTTTCTGAAGACCACATAAAAAATTTTTTGGACTTTGTATTTTTAAATCTTGGGCATGGAGTTTGATAACAAAGAATGGGAAATATTGCTTTTTAATTCTCAAAGAAACCATACAACATAGAGTGGCTCTAACACTTAATGTCACCCATTGAAATGAACACCACTCTGTTTAATCATCATGGTAGTATGGCAGAAAGTATTCTACATTTGGAGTTAGAAGGCAACTAAAATACAATCATTCCTACTTACTTCATTTGTGATCCTTGATGTCACTTCCTCATGGCTCAGTTTCCTCACACATAAAATGAGTTGGGACTAGATCAACTCCAAAGTCTTTTTAACCCCAAAATCATCCTTTGAATCAAGAAAAGTGATGCTTATTAAATATAGTGATGAGTCTTTTCCCTTTTTAAAGTACACTATACATGCCCAAGTAATATCTGAAAGTAATGAATTTGCCAGTTTGTTAACTCGTCCTAGTTTAAGTCAGGAAACACGTTGATTTTTCATTATTATATATTACTTTAAAATGTGTGGAAACACCTGGTGATTTGTTCTATATCTATGAAGTTCTAGAAACATGAGCAGATCCTTACACTTGACCACTTAAATACTGATGTCTATGACCAAGAGTTATGCTGCCATATATATATATGCATGTAATCTCTATTTTCTAAGGCTTGATAGTGTCTGATACCTTAGCAGAATTATTCTTAACAAAATAGAATTATATCAAGTGAATTGGAAAGTAGGAAAGTATGTCAGCTAGTTGACACATTTACATTTCTGATGATAGTTTGGGGAAACATATTTCTGAATATTAACAAAAATAACAAATAAGTCTTCTGCATTATGGAAGGAATTAGATGCCATTCTGCTGCTTGTCTTCATATTTAAAGCATTCAGAAAGTGGTATGTTATTAAAGCTAATTGATTTTTCAATGCTATTCTTCAAGCCCAGGGAATACTGAATACTAGAAGGAAATAATTTAAATATAATAAATATAATAAAACCTGAAAATAGATTAGAAATGCCCCCCACACACACATACATACATTCATAGTTATTTACTTGCCTTGCTTCTTTTGAGAGAAAAGCTATTTCTTTAAATCAATAGCATGACTTATCAATGGAGGAAATAGGCCTGGGAAACATCACAAGAGTGCAGAATGAAGTAAAAGGCTAATTTTGAATTATCATAGTTGTTCTGTCTTTAATATTAATTTTAAATGTATATACTTCTGTAAATGATATCTATACATACATTTCACAGTAGCTTTTGCTACATCTATTTGATTAATGGGACATTGATTTGCAAATTTTTGTTTAGAAACTAAGTGAATTCCTAAGAAACTAGTGTCTTCTGAATTACCCCTAAAGGGAAATTGTGATAGAGGTCATTGTTACTAAAAGCAAGAAGACAACAAGATTGATGTTGGTTGGAAGGAAAAAGCTGCTGTTTAAAGGTCCTGACTAGGGCATGGCTTTCTCCCCTACCTTGAGGCTTCTGTTAGCAATATATGAGAGCAGAAACAATGAGACCCCTTGAATAATGCCTTTTTTTTTGGGGGGGGGTTGTTTTTGTCTGTTTTTTTAGTCCAGATTTTTTTATGTCATTTGTGAAGGGAATTCCAAGTAGGGAACTACATTTACCAATTCAAAATGGCATTTGTTTTGTTCCTTTTTACCTTCAAAAGTTGCATGGCAGGAAAGATATTAAGGAATTTGTTCAAAATCACAAAGTCAGCATGGGAAGACTAGAACCCAGATTGTCTTAATGGTAAGGTCATCCCTCTAACTATCAACTAACTATACTGTCTCTTTGTCAGTTTATACTAAAGTGTCAGAGAAGAAAAGGAAGTAAGAGAGACAAGGTGAGACCTCTCCATGGATCACAGGCTCCTAGAAAGAGTACAGTATTTAGAATAAAATCAGTCATTTAACAAACATTAAGCATTTAAAATGTTCTAATCTCTGTGCCAAACACAGATAGAAAGGCAAAAACAGTCCTGCTTTCAAGGATTATTAGTGGGGAGTGATTATATGTAAACAAATAGATTCATAGAGGATACATGCAGAGCAGATAAAATTAAGCTGAAAGAAGGCATTAGCATCTTAAATTTCAATTCTAATGCTGCTACATCAAATATTGCAAGGTGGCACAGTGGATAGAGTGTTGGCCCTGGAATCAGGAGAAATGAGTTCAAATGCAGCCTCAGACACTTAGAAGCTCTGTAATTGTGGGGAAATTATTTAATCTTGTTTGCCTTAGTTCTCTCATCTGGAAAATGAGCTGGAGAAGAATATGTATCATTGCCAAGAAAACTTCAAATGGGGTCACAAAGAGTCAGACACAAATAAACAACAACAACAACAAAAGCTGTTATACCAAGATGACAGTCTCTTTTGATGTGAAATGAAGGTAATCCTGCCACTGGGGTGTGGGCTAGATCAGAAGTTTCAAATACTGGGCCAGTGAGTCTGGGGTGCTGTTGCAAACAGATAAAAATGTAATTGGAACATATTTAACAAAATAAATAAAAATACAATAGAAAATGCCCAAGATCTGATGCATAAATACCTTTGTAATGAGGATTCCATGTCACAAGGATTATGTTAGATTTATAACACCTTCTGTACTCTTCCCTCTTTTCTTCCAGGTGTGTACATGAGAAGCAGAGAGATCAGCATCTAGCAGATACAAAAGTATCTACCTTGTGTCTGAGACACAAAGCAGTGTGTACATCCCCTGACCAAAGATATATATTGAATTTACACCTAGAACCTTTTAATGTTTAATGGGGTTTGATCAAGAGCCCTGTTATATCTCAAAATTAGGGGAAAGGTTAGCCTACAGTGCTGAGAATTTAAACAATTACCTAAACTGTCTAAGATAAATCTGAGTAGTGGTCACTCTAACTTGAAACATGTAACAGCTAAGAAGAATTTTTTAGCAAGTTAATCCTTTATACCCAGTGGACCATACATGTAAGACTTTGTCAGTGTTAAGAGTATGGCTTAATATTAACACATTAAAGAAATCAGTAATCCATATGATATAAAAAGGATAAGTCTTATCCAATTATCAGAAGAGGGCATAATAATAGGGTTACATTAATAAAGCATGAGACAGGACTTCCAGGTCACATGAAGAAAATAGCAGAGGACTGTATATCTTCTCTGATCTTCATTACCTCAAGCTTGTCCAAAACAGAAATTGTGTGTCAAAGATAAAACGACTTCTGTTGTCTCCATATTCTAGGATATTAGCAATTAAAAAAAAAAAGTAAGGGGCAGCTAGGTGGCACAGTGGATAGAGCACCCAGCCCTGGATTCAGGAGGACCTGAGTTCAAATTTGGCCTCAGACACTTAACAATTACTAGCTGTGTGACCCTAGGCAAGTCACTTAACCCCAATTGCCTCACCAAAAAAAAAAAATAAGTAAAACCCTCATGAACTAATGCCAAATTCACACTCACTCAGGTCCCCCTCTTTCTTTGTAGTACCATGGAAATCCAAGCTTCAAACTGCAGGATTTTTCAGAGGCCTTGACAGCTGGTTTCATAGTAGCCTTCTGTGCTTCATAAGATTTATGCAATAGCATAGAACAGAGAGAAAGCGAGGGGGATCTGTATCTAGACTTGAAATAAACTCAATCTGACACTCACTTCTCCTTGGATATACAGACTCCAAATAATAGAAATCATCTCAGTTGGCACTCTGTACTTTGGGGTTGGAGAAATGAGGAACAGAGGAAGTCTAACAGCACTCCATTAAACCTAGCCCATATCTGACTGATTGTTGCCTCAGGGAGGGAAGGAGAGAGAAAATTTAGAAACCAAAAGCATAAATAAAAAAATATTTATTATATAAAAAAGAACCTAGAATCCATCTGGAACCAATTATGATCCCTCAAAAGCCAACTTGGCTAGATCAAACAGTGGCCTGTGAATTGTCCAAGTGAAGAAGGCTGACATGCTTTAAGACCTAGCCCTCTGGGAAAAAAAAATCAGAATTTGAGCAGTAGAAGAAAATAAAGGAGTAAAAAAGTGAAAATGTCAAAGATCTAAGGAACAAGAAAACGCAAAAACCTTAAGCATTAGTAAATAAACCAACTGAGAAAGTACTAACAATATAAAAAATAGGACCTTCAAGTCTATTAAACAATATCAGACATCTATTAATAAATACTACTCAAGAAAGGAAAATGATACCATGATACAGAGGGCCTTGTGGGATTTGATAAAAAATGAGACCATAATAAGGTGTTCTGGAGTAGTTTGAAAGAGATTGAGAGATCAGAATTAATATCCTACATATAGCTGAAATAAGTGGTAGATATAAAACCTTAAATATATGATGGCAACTCTCTTCAAGAAAAAGAGAGAGAAACTAAATGAGAATGAAAATAAACAGAAGGAAATAACAACATAAAAGAAGAGAAGCGAAAATAAACAAAATACCCAATACTATTAAAGGAAAGCATTCTCTCAATTTAAGCAAAAGCAAAAAAAAAAAGATCTTGAAGTTAGGATGCCTGGAGACAACTGAGGATCAATTGCCCCCAGAATAAAACAAATTAAAAACTTGAACAGCAAAATCTAAGAAATTATACCACAAATTAAACGCCCAGAATTTTTAAAAAACAGAGGTAAAATTGCCAATTGAAATAATCCATAGGTAGATTGCCTCTAAGAAAACCCCCAAAACAAAACAAAAATCAAGGCCATAAACTCTAAGAGACAGTAGTTAATTTAACAATTCCATTCAAAAACAATAAAATCTAAAAACAACCAGGAAAATGACCTTCAAATAGAAATAAAGGAAACTCAAATAATATAAGATTAATTTGTAACCACCAGATAATGTGGTCAGGAATGAGAAAATGTGTTTCAAAGAGAAAGTTTGGGATTCAGTCCAGAGTAAACTACCTTGCAAATCTGTTCTTAACCACAAATGGAAAAATATGTACATTCAACAATAAAGAGACATAATAAACATTCTTAGAAAATGAGATATGTTGATTCTCTATCACCAAACACAGCAGCAATGCAGGAGGAGTGAATGAATTCAATAGACAAGGATGGGAACAGAATGGCAACAGAGAAATCCATGAGGCTTCTTTCTAAACATACACAAAGACAGGGATGAAGGCAGAAGTCAGATGGAAATAATTGATGGGGGAGGGATATGTCTGGAGTATCATGGAGAGATCTTGCAGAATCTTGGCTACAGGAGAATCGGTGTTTTTCATGGGATTAAATTACTAAATGGGAGGAAAAAGGATAGAGGATTCTATGATGTGGTTTAATCAAGTTGAAAAAGAAATTTTAATTTAATAAGTTAATCTTAAAGAAATTGTGGGTCAAAGAATAATAGAGAAAATATAAATTTATCAACAAAAAGAAAAAAACAGGTCAAAATTCAACAGTGATGACTTCTAAAACTCATAAAATGCAAAAAAAATTCTAAAAACAAAGAGATTAATAAAATTGAGGGCAAACTCTTACTGAATTGATAAATAAAATTTGACACTATTTTTGAGGTGGGGGAATGAAGTACTTAAAACTACAGCTTTCTGAATTAATAGGTAAAGGGGACAACCTATATTATCCGTATCAAAAACAAAAAAGGAAATATTACAACAAATAAAGAAATAAAGTAAATTATTAGAGAAATGTTTTAGCCAGTTAAATATCAACTAAACCAACAATTTAAATTAAATACAAGAATATTTACAAATAAAAAAAATGTCCAGTTAAGCTACAAAAAACAGTACTGATTTTAAATAACCTAATATTAGAAGAAAGGGTTTGAAAAAGTCATAAATTAATTGTCAGATAAAAAAATAGAATCCAGTTGGATTTACAAGTGAATTTTATCATTAATTTTAAGAACAGTTACTTTAATATTACATTAAATATTTTCCCCAAAATAGGAAAAGAATTTGCACTAACAATTTCTATGGTATTGTGTGTGTGTGTGTGTGTGTGTGTGTGTGTGTGAGTGAAATATCTGAACTTGAGTCAGAGAAATCAGCAAAGAGGATTAATATCACCTAATATCCTTAGTGCATTGGTGCTTAATCTATAAACTTAAATGGGAAAATATAACTATAATTTCATTAACCTTTGACTAAAAATTATAATTTCCTTAAATTATTTATTAACATTATATTGAAAAAGGATGATGCTAGGTTGAGGAAAGGGTCCTGGACATAAAAAAAAAAAATTATAAGAATTCTTGACCCAATGAACATCAATGTAAAATAATCAAAATATTGCAAAGAGGCTATGACATCACATCAAAAGGGATTCATATGTACAAAATTTTCATACCAGATGCACTGTTTGAGAAAAATCTGAAAATAGGGGCAGCTAGGTGGCGCAGTGGATAAAGCACCGGCCCTGGATTCAGGAGGACCTGACTTCAAATCCGGCCTCAGACACTTAACACTTACTAGCTGTGTGACCCTGGGCAAGTCACTTAACCCCAATTGCCTCACTAAAAAAAAAAATCTAAAAATAAAGTATCCATTAACTGGGGAATGACTCAATGCTTCGATTAGAATGTTCTTGCATTGTAAAAAAATGACAAAAGGAACACATTAAGGATTGAAGGAACTGGAACCAACATTTTAAAGAAAAATTAGTATAAAAGCCTTGAGACCTCTGATCAATGAAATAACAAACCAAATTCTCGAGGACAGATGATGATTGATCTTGACCACAACTCCTGAGAAAGAAGGTTTCTCAAAGAGAAATGCATTTTTTGAATGCTGCAAACATGTGGATTTATTTTGTTTGATCATATTTCCTAGTTACAAGGATTGCATTTTTCTATTTTTATTTTGGGAAGGCTATTTGGGAAAGGGAGAAAAGAGCTGGTGACAGAATTCCAAAGAAAATAAATAAATAAATAAATGTATTAGGGTCATTGAAACATTTTTAAAAAGCACAGGGGGAAACAAAGTATTTCAAAAGGAAAATAGATAAATGGGACAACTTTGAAAGCATTGCTTTGAATTTATTATATCTTTTTATATAAAGCAAGGTGTACATAATAGAGATTTGTGGTTTCACATATAACTCCCTTTTTCTATATTACTTTATATCTTTATATATAGAAATGTTCTTTTTTGGGTTTAGAGTTCAGAATATTTTTAAAAAGGAATTTTTATTTGTGAAGGCTTGCAAACCATTTCTAAGACTAATACTATGCATTATTATTAAAAAATAAAGGAAAGATTACTCATCTAAAATAAATATTGTGAAGTATTACCAATTTGTTACATTTGTGAAATAAAGGGGTTTCAGAGGAGAAAGTAACTTAGGACTTTTTAAATACCGATACTGCTAATTTAAACTTTTGAATGGGTTAATTGAGAAAATGTACACAAAATTATCCAAAATGAGCACAAAAAGGAAAGAAAAAAAGAAAAAAAATGACATGTACTGTCTGTAGTAAAACTCTAAATGTATATTACGATTTTACTAGTCTTATTTTTCATCCCCATTTACACAAAAGGTCTGTTGTAGTGATCTCCTTAAGGCAAGAGGTAGGCTGTGAAACGCTTATCTTCAAGTGATATTGAAAATCAATACTTATCATTGTGGTAAGTGGGAAAAGATTAAAGATCTAACCCATTAGGATTAAAAAAAAATCTGTCCTGAAATTTTTATAAGATTAATATACTGATATTTCATGGAAATATAATAGGCATGATAAATCTAAATCCATTTAGCTAATTCTCTTAAAAAAATCTTTGTGGGAATTATGGAAAAATGTGGACTTGATAAAACTACATTTTGTTATATTTGGAACTAGTTGAAGCATGACACAGGTATATCAATTGATATCAATTTGAAAAAGGTCTCCATTGAAGTACCACATGGATTGGATCTGGGCTTGATTTAATATCATTAGTTCTTAAAAGAATATAAAGATTTTATGCTTTTCAAAATTTCAAATTATGTAAAGTTAGGAAGAGAGGCCTTTAATGATTATAAAAAAGATATTAAAAAGCCATAATCTAATAAGATTAAATTTAATAAGGACAAACATTCAGTAAAGGGCCTTAGAAGTATAGATTAAAATTGAATTGGAAATTAATAATAAAATTCTGAAGCATGAGTTGGTCAAAGAACAAATAATGGAATCAATCAATAATTTCACTAAAGATAATGACAATTATAAAACATACCAAATTTTTTAGTCAAAGTAGTAATTAGTGGAAAACATATCTCTACTTACATCAATAAAAAAGAAGATATCAATGAATTGGCATTCAGTTAAAAAAACAGAAAATAAAAAATAAATTAAAATTGTCAAATAACAAAATTGAAATCATGAAAATGTATTAGTAGTTTTAAAAATGAGAGAAAAAACTGAAACAACAAAATTAGGAACTTATTTTATGAAAAACAAAAACAAATCATAGAGAAACTGCAATCTAAGTGAAAGAGATGAATATTTACAAAAATATAAATTGCCCAGATAATCAGAAGAGGAGAAAGAATACCTAAATAACTCTTCTTAGAAAAAGAAATTGAAAAAGCCATTAATGAAATTCCCTAAGGGGGAAAAGCAATCCCAATTTGTTCACAAGCAAATTCTACCAAATATTTAAATAACAATCCAATCAAATATGATATAAATAATATAGAAAATAGGCATAAATTCCTCTTACAGCAAAAATATGGTATAGATATCTAAACAAGGAAGACAAAAAAAGAAAACTACAGAACAATTTCACTAATGAATACTGCTGAAAAATTTTTAAATAAAATATTGAGGAAATCACAGCAATATATCAAAAGGATCATATACCATGACCTGGTCAAATTTAGACCAGGAATACAGGACTGCTTCAATATTAGGAAACTACATCAATAACAAATAGAAATCATATTATTATTTTAGTAGATGCAAAAAAACCTTTTGACAAAATACAAGAACGATTAACTATTAAAAACCTTAGAGAGAGCCAAGTAATGCATATAGCTTTCCTTAAAATGATAAGTAGTATCTACCTAACATCATCGGCAGGTATAATCCACAAAGGGGATTAGTTAGAAGCTTTCCCAATGAGATCATAGGTGAACAAGGATGATATTACCACAACAATTATTCAATATTGTTCTAGAAATACTACTTACACCAATAAGAAAGGAAAAAAGAAATTGAAGGAATTAGAAAAAGAAATTAAATTAAAATATGACTGCAGATGATATGATGTTATACTAGAGAATCCTAGAGAATCAAGTAAAAACTAGTGGAAATAATTAACAACTTCAGCAATTTCAGAATATAAACTAAACCCATATAAATAATTAGTATTTCTGTATCTTAACAACACAGCCCAGCAGAAAGAGATAGAGAAACTCTATTTCCTATAACAGCAGACAATAACAATTATTGGGAATCTACATGCCAAAACAAACTCAGGAACTATATAAACACAAAACACTTTTCAAATAAAGTCGGATCTAAACAAGTGGGAAAATAGTAACATTTATTATTTTTTTTATGTCATATTAGCCAATCTGATAGGTGTGAGGTCTTTTTGTGATTATCAAGAATTAGACATTTAGGGGGATGCTCATCAATTAGGGACTGACTAAATAAGTTGTGTTATATGATTGCAAATGTTATCCTATTGTACTATAAGAAATGATGAGCAGGATGATTTTATTTTTTTTTTGTAATAAGCGTTTTATCTAAATTTTTGAGTTCCAAATTCAATCATACTTTCCTTCCTTCCCTTTCCCCCCTTCCTGAGGCATTAAGCAATTAGATACAGGTTATACATATGAAATGATGTAAAACATTGCCATACTAGTATTTTTGTATAAAAAGCTCAAAAGAAAAAAAAATGAAAGTAAATAATAGCATGTTTCAGTCTGTGTTCAATTGATATTAATTGATTTATTGAAGATGAATAGTATGCTTCATCATTAATCCTTTGGGATTGTCTTGGATCATTGTATTGCTGAGATTAATTAAGTCATTCAGAGTTCTTCATTATAAAATATTGCTGTCACTGTATACAACATTCTACTTGTTCTCCTCACTCCCATCTACATCAGTTCATAGAAGTCTTTCCAGGCCTTTCCAAAATCATTCTACTCTCAATTTTCAAATACAAGATTCAATAATAAGTATAAAAAGATAAACAGAAAAAAACAACAACACATGTTATTCAAAAAGTTTGAACTGTGGGGCAGCTAGATGGCACAGTGGATAAGAGCACCGGCCCTGGAGTCAGGAGTACCTGAGTTCAAATCCGGCCTCAGACACTTAACACTTACTAGCTGTGTGATCCTGGGCAAGTCACTTAACCCCAATTGCCTCACTAAAATTAAAAAAAAAAGTTTGAACTGTTTACATCCCTACATGGGAAGATAATACTTGTAACTTAAGAATTGTATCTCTATTTGAGTAGATAGGAGTATACATAAAGGATATAGGGATAAATTGACTTTGTTGGGATGATATGAAAAAATCAGGAGTGGGAAAAAATAATTACACAGAGCAAAGAGGAGAGGGAAGGTGGAATGGGTCAAATTACATCACATGAAGGGGCTCAAAATATCTATTACAATAGAGCGAAAGAAGGGAAGAGTGAGCATTGTTTCAACCTTACTCTCATCAGATTTTGCTCAAAGAGGAAATAGCATACACAGTCATTTGGATAAATAAATTTATCCTTATAGGGAAATAGAAAGATAAGTGGGAAAAAGGTGGGGGTGCTGATAGAAGGGAGGACAAAAGTAGGAGAGGAAAGTAGAAAGAAAAGGGAGGGGGCTGATAAAAGGGAGGGCAGTGATCAGAAGAAAAACTCTGCTGAGGAAGAACAGGGTGAAAGGAGAGAGAATAGTATAAACAAGGGGAAAATAGGATGGAGGGAAATGCACAGTAATCATGATTGTGACTTTGAGTAGGAAAGAAAGGTGGGAAATAATTTTTACAGTCAGTGTTTCTGATAAAGGCTTCAATTTATAGATAGATAGATAATACATGATAGACAGATAGAGTTAGAGTTAGAGTTAGAGATAGAGAGACAGGTATAGGTATAGCTATAGTTATGGAGAGGTCATAGACATAGGTATAGCTATAGATATAGAAAGAAATAGAGACAAAGATAGATATGTATACCTCTCTATAGATGATAGAGAGGTAGATAATAGATAGACAACAATCAAATATATAAGACTACAAGTCATGCCCCAGATGAGAAATGGTCAAAGGATATGAACAGGTAATTTTCAGATAAAGAAATCAAAACTATCTATTGCCATATGAGAAAAGTGTTCTAAATCTCTTATTGATCAGAAAAACACAGATTGAAACAACTGAATTACCACCTCACACCTAGCAGATTGACTAATATGACCAAAAAAGGAAAATAATAAAAGTTGGAGATGTGGAAAATTGAAGTAGTAATACATTGTTGGTGGAGTTGTGAACTGATCCATCCATTCTGGAAACAATTTGGAACTATGTCCAAGGGGTTTTGGAGCTTTTATACCCTTTGAGCCAGTGATACTACCAGTACATCTGTATCCCAAAGAGATCGTAAAAAAGGGAAACAGACCAAAATGTACAAAATTATTAATAGCAGCTCTCTTTGTGGTAGCAAAGAATTGGAAATTGAGGGGATGCCCATCAAATGGGGAAAGCCTGAACAAATTGTGATGTAATGGAATATTATTATATTGTAAGAAATAATGAGAGACAGATTTCAGAAAAACATGGAAACACTTCAGTGGATTTATGCTGAGTAAAATGCAGAGAACCATGAGAACATTGTACACAGTTACAGTAACATTATGTGATCATCAGCTATAAAAGATTTTGATTTTGTACCAGTGCCATGTTCCAAGACAATTCCAAAGGACTCATGATGGGAAATGCCTTCTGCATCCAGAAAAAGAACCATGGAATCTGAAAGCAGATTGAACCATAGTATTTTTACTTTTCTTTTGTTTTTTTTTTCTTTTTTGAGGTTTTTGGCTTTTGTTCTGATTCTTCTTTCACAACATGACTAATGTAGAAATATGTTTAATCTTATTGTTTATATATAAGCTATATCAGATTTCTTCCTGTCTTGGGGTGAGGGGAGAGAAAAAAATCAGAAATTAAAATCTTATAAAAATGAATGTTGACAACCATCTTTACATGTTTGTGGAAAAAAACAATTCTATTAAGAAAAAATAAAATGAGGATAAATGTAACATTCTATAGTTAATTGCATGAATGGAAAAAGGAGGAAACATTAATAAGAAGCAGTCTATGTAAAGAATGTTCAAAGTTGGGAGTCTTCATAAACTTTACATTTGACATAAGAAAACAGTATTATATAGAAGCCAAGAATCCTAATTTAATATCAGGTGGAAATAATATAATTATTGTAACCCAAATAAGAATAATAAAACTACTCAATCCTTGTTACCAATTTAATAATATAGGAATTAATACTTGGTACTAAAGTTTAGATTGGTCATTTAAAGGCTAGAAAGGGTTAAGTAGATGTTGACCAATATGTTGAGAGGGCTTAAAACCATTCTATATAGGATCTAATGATGGAATTGCATTCCCATAATCAAGTCAAGAAACTTTTAATAAACACTATCCATGTGACAGGTATGTTGGCTAGTGCTGAGATAAAAGCAAAAATAGTCCTTGTTCTCAAGAAATTCCCAGTTCAGGGGAGAGACAACATGCAAAGTACTAAGTACAACTAAGATATATACATGATAAATTGGAGAGAGGGACAGCACTAACAGAGAGGGGGGACTAGAAAGCCTTCTTGATTTTGCTTGACGTAAGAAGGCAAAACAAGTACCAGTAGATAGAAACTGTTTAGAGAAATATTTAGGCTCAGTATAAATAAACCATTAGAGCTATTCCCAAATGGGATAGCCTGCCTCATCAAGTAGAGAGTTTATTAGTTCCTGGTCATTCTTTAAGTAGAAGCAAGGTAACCTCTTATGGGGCATATCATACAAAGGCATCATGTATCAGGTGTAAGGTTGGATTCAGTTTTCCCTAAGGTTCATGATATTCATTTAAAGCTAATTCATAGGGGCAGCTAGGTGGCACAGTGGATAGAACACCAGTCCAGGAGTCAGGAGGACCTGAGTTCAAATCCGGCCTCAGTCACTTAACACTTATTAGCTGTGTGACCCTGGGCAAGTCATTTAACTCTAATTGCCTCACTAAACACACACACACACACACACACACACACACACACACACACACACACACACAAGCTAATTCCTGGACCCAATCTAGAAAATGATCACTTTCTAACTTCATCATGTTGATGTAGCTCTGAATTATCTGCTCATAATTGAGTCATGCCTGAAGAATATTTTTTCATGGTTTGATTAAAGGAAAAGAAAGTGGAAAAGTTACAAATAATTCTTTCAACATACTTCAGATTGTGGCAAAGGCTTTTTAAAAATGTCATTCTTCATAAATATTTTGCTTTTATCTTTTGAATTGTCCTTTACATACTGAATTAATAAATGTAGAGGTGAAATTGTTATCCAAGTTCATGACAGATGATGGATAGAAGTGATGACAGATAGTGTGCATCATGCTACATTCTGACTGACAGCTGCCTTTTGTTTTCCCTGTACAAGGCTGAGGAGGCTAGAAATTAAGAGCTTCCTTTACTATCTCACTGATGGATCATTTACATAAATTTCTGAGTCTGTTTGTGTGATCAACCTTTTTGCTAACATGAAATAATGTTCATCATAACACTAGGGTTTAGATAGCTGTGGGTTCCCAAAATAGTAGTGTAAACCAGAAACAAGAGAGTCAAGACATGACTGGGTCCATGTTTTCGTGGAAGCCCAAAGGTTTGCAGGGAACAATAGGCCATTTTCAGGGAGATTGTGAGAACAATAAGACATATATAATGTATCCAAGACTAGAAACTTTGAAAATGGAGCAAAATAAACTTTAATTTTATTTACTATCCTGAAGAATATATGATTACATACATCCCTTGTTTGACTGTATTCCAATTGTCATTTAATTTTCTTCATTTCTCTTTGTCACAAAAAGTTTATGATAAATTGTGTAAGAAAGATTACATTTGGAATATACCCATATGAGTATATTTGTGTATGTGGGCATACACAGACATATACATATATAAACAAATATATACATGTGTGTGAAGACTGGGAAAATGAGATTGCTAATGTGTAAACATTAAACTTCTGTTGCAAATATGTTGGTATCATTTTGACAAAAATTCTGGGCTTGGACCTCTTTGGTATAGAGACAAAACTAATGGACTTCAATTTTAAAACAATATTATGGGGGGCAGATAGGTGGCACAGTGGTTAAAACACTGGCTCTGGATTCAGAAGTACCTGAGTTCAAATCCAGCCTCAGACACTTGACACTCACTAGCTATGTGACCCTGGGCAAGTCATTTAACCCCCATTGCCCCACCAAAAAAAAAAAAAGGCAAAAAAAAAACCCTTCAGGTCCTCTTTGGGGCAGCTATATGGCGCAGTGAATAAAGCACTGGCCTTGTATTCAGGAGGACCTGAGTTCAAATCCAGTCTCAGACACTTGACACTTAACTAGCTGTGTGACCCTGGGCAAGTCACTTAACCCTCATTGCCCTGCAAAAAACAAAAAAAACAAAAACAAAAAACTATATTATGATTATATGTAGGTAACCCCTATACCCTGAAATTCCCTGAAGCAAAGTCAGTTTTGTAGGAAAAAAAGGAAACAATTAACCGGATTCTCTATCAGGGCTGTCTGATGACCTCTATAGATTTTCTGTGGCATATGGAAATTGGTCCATGTGAGCACCATACTGTCAAAGAGGAAAGGTATAATTTATAAAATAACTTTATTAAAGAAATGTGGGGATTTGTGAGATTTTTTTTTCATGGAAATAAGGGTTAAGTGACCTTCTAGGGCTACAGAGCTAGTAAGTGTCAAGTGCTTGATGCCATATTTGAACTCAGGTCCTCCTGAATGCAGGACCAGTGCTTTATTCACTGCACCACCTACCTGCCCCTCAAGAAATGTATTTCTTTATGTAGTTTGTTAGTCTTAATGTAGTTTGTTCAAGTGTTAGTTGATAAATGTGTTTATTTTTTTTTCTTTTTTGGTGGTGGTGGGGGCACTACAAACAAAATGTACCTATTAATAAAAAAAGAAAAAAAAACATTCTTTATGAGGTCACATTGTTTAGTTTTTCTTTTATTTCCTAACTACACATAGCTTCCCTTTTCTCTCTTCCTCTTAAGTACAGAGTTTATTCTTGCTCCCTCATTCTCTATTATTTTCTTACAGGAAATCCTACTTTGAAGAAAGACTTTGACTCATTAATGCATTGTTAACAAAATAATTAATGAGGCTAAAAGTTATTACTCCCAGAAATATCTACATGTCAACTGTAGGAAAGTTTCTAGGCAAATCAATGCATCTATAATTATGGATCTCAATTATCAACAAGCAAATGTGTCCAATATAAGGTATGGAGAAGAGTTCCTATGTATTGCCCAAATAACAGCACTTGGATGGTTATTTCGGATTGTGTAACCAGTAAGCACATTTCTTCTAAAAATTACTTGAAAAAAGTTCTAACTCAAGTCTGTTACCTGACTCTGAACTTAGACTCTTGAAAATAGAATTTCTTCCCAATCAGAGAAACAGTAACTTCATCCAAAAGAATGACAACAATGAGACAACATACCCAAACTTATGGAATGCAGCCAAAGCAGTTCTTAGGGGGAAATTCTATATCTCTAAATGCTTACATGAATAAAATAGAGAAAGAGGAGATCAATGAATTGGGCATGCAAGTTAAAAAAGCTAGAAAAAGAACAAATTAAAAATCCCCAAATAAATACTAAATTAGATTTCCTGAAAAGCAAAGGGTAGATTAATAAAATTGAAATTAAGAAAACTATGGAATTAATCAATAAACTAAAAGCTGGTTTTATGAAAAAAGTCAATAAAACAGAAAAACCTTTGATTAATATGATTAAAAAGAAGAAGATAACCAAATTACCAGCATCAAAAATGAAAGGGGAGAATTCACCACCAACGAAGTGGAAATTAAAGCAATAATTAGGAGCTATTTTAGTCAATTGTATGCCAATAAATTTGACAATCTAAATGAAATGGATGAATATTTACAAAAATATAAATTGCCCAGATTAACGGGGAAGGAAATAAAATCCTTAAATAAAACCATATCAGAAAAAGAAATTGAACAAGCTATCAATGAACTCCCTAAGAAAAATCTCCAGGACCAGATGGGTTTACAAGTTAATTCTACCAAACATTTAAAGAACAATTCATTCCAATACTGTACAAAAAAATTTGGAAAAATAGATTAAGAAGGAGTTCAACCAAATTCCTTTTATGGCACAAATATGGTGTTGATACCTAAACCAGGCAGAGCCAAAACAGAGAAAGAAAATTATCGGCCAATTTCCCTAATGAATATCAATGTAAAAATATTAAATAAAATATTAGCAAGGATATCACAGCAATTCATCAACAGGATAATACACTATCACCAGGTGGGATTTCTACCAGGAATTCAGGGCTGGTTCAACATTAGGAAAACTATGAACATAATCAAGCACATCAATAACAAAGCTACCCAAAATCATATGATTATCTCAATAGATTCTGAAAAAGCTTTTGTCAAAATACAGCACCCATTCCTAATAAAAACATAAGAGAGCATAGGAATAAGTGGAGCTTTCCTTAAAATAATAAGCAGTATCTAATATTATATGTAATGGGGATAAGTTAGAGGCATTCCCAATAAGATCAGGGGTGAAACAGGGATGTCCATTATTAACTCTATTATTTAATATTGTACCAGAAATGTTAGCCTTAACAACAAAAGAAAAAAGGAATTAAAGGAATTAGAATAGAAAAGGAGGAAACAAAAGTATCACTCTTTGCAGATGATATGATGGCATATTTAGAGGATCAACTGAAAAAACTACTTGAAACAATGAATAACTGTAGCAAAGTTGAAGGATATAAAATAAATCCACATAAGTTATTAGCATTTCTATACATGTTCAACAAAGCTCAGCAGCAAGGGATAGAAGGAGAAATTCCATTTAAAGTAATGATAAATACTTGGGAATCTATTTGCCAAGACAACTCAGGAATTCTATGAACTCAATTACAAAACACTTTTCACACAAATAAGGTCAGATCAAAATAATGGGGAAAATATCAATTGCTCATGGATAGGCCAAGCTAATAAAATAAAAATGACAATCTTATCTAAATTAATTTACCTCTTCAGTGCTATACCAATCAGATTACCTAAAATTATTTTATAGAACTAGAAAAATAATACCAAAATTCATTTGGAAGAACAAAAGGTCAAGGACATCAAGGGAATTGATGAAAAAAAATGCACAGGAACATGGGCTAGCCTTACCAAATCTGAAGCTATACTAAAAGTGGCACTCATCAAAACTATTTGGTACTGGCTAAGACATAGAGTGGTAGATCAATGAAATAGGTTAAGCACAGGAGACACTGCAGTAAATGACCATACTAAATCTACTGTTTGATAAACCTAGATCCCAGCTTCTGGAATAGGAACTCTATTTGACAAAAACTGCTGGGAAAACTGGCACATAGTATGGCAGAAGCTAGGCATAGATAAACATCTTACACCGGATACTAAAATAAGGTCAAAATGGGTACATGATTTAGACATAAAAGTTGATACCACAGGTATATTAGGAGAGGAAAGAATAATTTACCCCTGAGATCCATGGAGAGAACAATGTACATCCAAAAGAGAGGGAGGGAGGGAGGGAGGGGGAGAGAGAGAGAGAAAGAGAGAGAGAGAGAGAGAGAGAGAGAGAGAGAGAGAGAGAGAGAGAGAGAGAGAGAATGAGAATATTTTGAAAAGCAAAATAGATGATTTTGATTACATTAAATCAAAAACTGTTTGTACAAACAGAAGCAATACAGCCAAAATGAGAAAGGAAGCAGAAAGCTGGGAAATGATTTTTATAGCCAGTGTTTCTGATTAAGGATTCATTTCTAAAATATATAGGGAACTAAATCAAATCTATAAGAAAGCAATTCATTTCCCAATCAAGAAATGGTCAAAGGATATGAGCAGGAAGTTTTCAGATGAAGAAATCAAAGATATCTACAGCCATATGAAAAAATGCTCTAAATAATTATTGGTTAGAGAAATGCAAATTAAAACAACTTGGAGGTACCACTTCACACCTATAAAATTGGCTAATATGACAAAAAAGGAAAATAATAAATGTTGGAAAAGTTTTTAAAAATTGGAACATTAATGCATTGTTGGTGGAGTTGTGAACTGATCCAACCATTCTGGAGAGCACTTTGGAACTATGCCCAGAAGACTATGGCACTTGTTCATACCCTTTGACCTAGTAATACCACTACTAGGTCTATATCACAATGAGATTATAGAAAAGGGAAAAGGACCCGCATATACAAAAATATTTGTAGAAGCTCTCTTTGTGTTGTTAAAGAATTGGAAATTGAGGAAATACCCATCAATTGGCGAATGGCTGAACAAGTTGTGGTATATGAATGTAATGAAATACTATTGTGCTGTAATGAATAAAGAGCAGGCAAATTTCAGAAAATCCTGGAAAGACTTACGTGGACTGATGTTAAGTGAAGTGAGCAGAACCAGAACATTGTACATAGTAATAGCCACATTGTGTGATGATCGATCAACGGTGATAGACTTGGCTTCTCTCAGCAGTGCAATGATCCAAACCAATTCCAAAGAACTCATGATAGAAAATGTTCTCCATATCCAGAAAAAAAGAACTGTGGATTTTGAATGCAGATTGAACTATACTGTTTCTACTTTTTTGTTTTTTTTGTTTTTCTTTTTTGAGGTTTTTCCCTTGTGTTCTGCTTTGTCTTTCACAAAATGACTAATGCAGAAATATGTTTAATATGATTGTACATTTATAACCTATATCAGATTGCTTTCTGTATTGGGGAAGCAGGAGAGAATGAAGAGAGGGAGAAAAATATGGAACTAAATTTTTTAATGAAAACAAATATTGGAAACTATCTTTACATTAACTGTAAAATAATAAAACATTTTATGATAAAAATAAATACATAGAATTTCTTCTATCCTTCCATGTTCATTTTCTACCCCCAACATAATAAAACATTGACATTTACAATTAGGCAAATAAAGTGAAAATCACAGCCATGGTTCATTTTTCTTGTTAATAACACCTAGTGTGATTGGAAAAAAAAAATCTGAACTGCTGGGATTATATGTAGTTATAGATGCATGCATGTTTCTGTAGCCTCCAGAGGGATTTTTCTAGCAGTAAATATTTTAAATGCTTATTCCTGCACCTTTTTACAGCTTGGTCTCTGACACTGGCTGACCTCTGTTAAAGGAGACAGAAGTTATAAAAATCCCAACCAGTGTTGGAAAACCATTAGCTTTTTAAAAATACATTTTTAAATAATATTATTTTTAAGTAGAGAAAGGAAATTGTTCTCAGAATTATTTGTAAACTATGGGTTTCATTATTAAATAGTTTTTAAATTTAAATAAATCTAAATAAATGGATGATGGTAAGTTTGATCAAAAAGTTTTAGGGCCAAATTCATGGTAAAAGTGAGATTTATAGTTAAACATTATATGTAGGATTCAGTACTGAACAAAGAATTAGAAAAATCTAAGTCCAAATGCCTACTCTAATAGCTATTTGAATTAATTAATTAAAAAGCTTTAAAAAATCCCCAAAGTGCTTACTATGAGCCAACATTATGTTGAGTTCTGTATTTATTCCTAATAAAAATAACAACAAACAAAACCAAAAAGAAACAAACAAAAAGCAAAAAGCAAAGACAGCAGTCTCAAGGAGCTGATACTCTAACTTGAGGGAACAAATATAAATAAAAGTTAAGCTGCAAGGCAAATAGAAATCCTCCTAAATCCTTAGGGTAAGTGGTGGGGTGGATGGCAAAGAACTTTTGAAGTAATTGAAGATAGCAGCATATAATGCCACATCCTTTGGCTATGTAAAGAGATCAGGTGATAGAGCTGGGCTGGTGGTAAAACCTTATGAGGTTAGGAAAGATAATCAGAGCAGATGGTATCATCTGGTCGATTTACAACTCCGAGGTATCAAGTCACAACTTCTATGAAACTCGGTGATATTTTTTTAAGTGTAGATAATAATATTGATATTGCTTAGCTCATATGCTTATTGGTAGGTTCCAATGAAATAATGTAGGCCAGAGGTCCTTTAAAATTTAGTGTTATAGGGGGAAGCTAGATGGTGCAGTGGATTAAGCATTGACTCTGGATTCAGGAGGACCTGAGTTCAAATCTGGCCTCAAACACTTGACACTTCCTAGCTGTGTGACCCTGAGTAAGTCCCTTAACCCTCATTGCCCTGGAAAAAAAAGTGTTATGTTAATATCAATTTTTTAAAAAATATATTTTTTCAAGACTTTGATTAGTCATTCTTCTTATCCCAAATACTTTTTGTATTTAATCATCACCTGGTGCAACTCTAATTGGGAAACCAGTAAAAAGTCACCAAGTGTCATTTTTCCATTCCAGGACAGCTTAGAAAGAGAAGTCTGCAAACATTCGCAGGGGGTTGTTCAGGACAACGCCACAGCAGTAAACGTGATCATTCTATTCTCTTGGGATGTTAATTTGGCCAAAACTGAATAATAGGGTAGAAAATACAAGGGCCAAAAGAGATCCTTAGGTACCCCTTAACCAGAACTAGGAACAGGAACAGGTACCAGCTAGCAACTTTGTCACTTATTATCCAATTATTGGTCACAATTCCAGTATGGAGAGGATGTACCATGCAAGGAATGAGTTCTAAAATAGTAGTTGTATGGATCTAAGATCAAGAGTAAAGTGAAAATTCAGTTTTAACCTTTAGCCTAAACGTTAGCTTATAGTGGAATAACCAGCCCTAGAGACCAAGACCAAAGGGCATTTCTCAATTCGGTCACTATAAGCCTGTAGAACCTTCCAGTTAGCTAACAGTGATTGAGATCAGTGGCAGTCTACTGAAACTGAGCCACAAAAACCAAACCAAACCAAAACAAAACAAAACAAAACAACAGAAACAAATGTGGGTCAGGGTACTTGCAGGGGGCTAACCAGAAAGGTGGAACAAACATATCCCTAAATTACCCATTTGAAACACTAAAATCTTGCAGGCCTCATGACTATGTTGTAAAAGCATTAGATGGAAATAAAAATAATTTCAGGCCAAAACCCCCCACTTCACCCCACATGCGAACAGACCCTACTACTATGATATACTCTAAAGTCAAGAAGTAGGCTGAAAGAATGAGCACAGATAAACAAAGAACTGACCATAAAAATGAAGAAGCTCAAGACAAAAACACACTCTTGTGTTTTGAAAAGATAATAACTTGAAAACTTCTATCAGCAAAACCTCAGAGAAAAATGCAGATTGGACACCAGTAGGATCTATCTAAAATCAAGAACAAGCTCTATCTGTTAATGCCATGAATTAGCAGCCCTTCCACTAAGATCAGGGTTGAAGCAAGGATGTCCCTACTATTATTCAATATTGTACTAGACATGCTAGCTATAGGAATAAGAGAAGAAAGTTGCTCATCCTGTCCTTCCCTTTGTGATGACATTTGAGGTTTTCTTGGCAAAGATACTGAAGTGGTTTTCCATTTCCTTCTCCAGTTCGTTTTACAGATGAGGAACTGAGGCAGAGTTAAGTGACTTATCCACAGTCACACAACTAGTAAGTGTCTGAGGCTGGATTTGAAATCAGGAAGGGTAGTCTTCCTAATGCCGGGCCTAGAGTTCTATCCAACGCACCACTTAGCTGGCCTATATATACCCTTAACAGACTAAAAGAGGACAAAAGTCTGAGCTCCAAATGAAATGTGAGATCACATTCAATTATAGATTGAGGTAGAATAATTTTAGTAATTCTACATAATTTCTATTTAATCTAAACTCCTCCCTACTGACAAAATTCATAATTTTACAACAATACCCTTGCATATGTTCTGTGGGACTACAAATTACAAAATACTATAATGTTCAAAGCATAACAACTGCATGTAGCCCAAAGGACAATGAAAAGTGCTTGATAGGTCATAGTAGACTATCATGCTGCCATTGTAAATTTGAGTGAAAGAAGTGGCATCAAAGAACTCAATAGAAAATCATATGACCAGAAGAATACTTAGGCAGTCGTGTACTGATAGTCAAATATAAGCAGCTTCAGGGAGCCCTAATAATCACAAAATATGAAAAGGCTGAAAGTAAGGTCTTGAACACTTTTCTTCCTTTATGGAAGATGTTTGAAAGGACATGGACAATAAATAAGATGATATGCATAGGTTTCATGGTGACTAAGGGAGTATCCAAATGATAAAGATCCCTAATTCACTGAAATGTCTCCCTTTTGTGTCAATGGAGTACATGTAGTAGGTGTGTTGGATAAATTAATAAATTAATGAACTTTATAGTCATTTATTTGCTATAAGTAGGTGCTTAAGCATAATCTGATGAAGAAAATACTGAATTAGACATCTCTAGATTTTCCTCCCATCTTTTCCCTCCCGATCTCCCTCACCCAAAAGGGCAAGGCACAAAACCAAGGAAAATATAAAATGTAATATGTGTGGTTTTGAAGGAAGAAGGTAGAAAGCAGTGAATTAAATAAATATCTTGCCTTTGGCTGGTAAGAGCAATAATCTAGAGTGGTAACCCTGTAGCCTACTCCAATATAGAAAGAACAAACTCAGCCACAGCAAGTGGCTCAGAATTTGTTACAACAGTTTTACTTTGTGTACTTGGCATTTGCAGTATATGCCTTCCTTGTGATGAGCACTTCTAAAAGAAACAGGAAAAAGGAAACCCTTGTGATAACATTGTTTCTCTGAATGATCCCTGAGAGATTTTGAAAGTATGTGCCTCTATGTGAATATGTGTGTTACTAAGAGTTAAATATCAGTGGTGGACTTTTAAAATTTGTGGATTATTTCTGTTAATTTGGAATGTCACACATGACTGACTTGTACACTCCATAGATTTTACTGCACAATTTCATATAATTAAAGTTTATATTATTACTAAAAATAACCATCTTGTCAGCTTTTCCCCTTGAAGGCACATTTTCCTTCATTTATCCCAGATACACCTAAATAAAAAGTAATGAACTTTCTGAGTGGAGAATATCCTTAGCAATATTATAGATGAAAAAAACCAAGATGTGGATAAGGTAAGTTTGTAATGCTAAAATCACAACAGGCTTGAGAGAAAATGCAAGAGAAAGGAACACCCAACTAAAAAATATAATAATGCATTAAGAGAAAAGGGCATGAGAAAAGGGAAGGCAAGAGAAAGAAAGAAAAACGAAAGAAAGAAAGAAAAAAGAAGAGGAAAGAAGGGGAGGGAGAGCAGGGCATACGGAATTAAGAATTCTCTGTTTAACCAGCTTTCCTAATAATGTTCAGCCCTAATTGGATTTTAGATACAGATCTGTGCTTCAGGTCTCCACTGCCTCTCCCTTGTCCCTCCCCCATAGCTCAGATATTCTTGACTCTAGTCAGAAAGACAACTTCCCTATACTCTTGGACTCCTTTTCCTAGCCCAACTAATAGAGTTGGACTAATTAGGTCATCTCCAAAGTTCCTTCCAGCTGAAAATCTTTTTTATTTTTACTTTATTTTATTTTTATTGCAGGGAAATGAGGGTTAAGTGACTTGCCCAGGGTCAGACAGCTAGTAAGTGCTAAGTGTTGGAGGTTAAATTTGAACTCAGGTCCTCCTGAATCCAGGGTCAGTGCTTTCTCCACTGCACCACCTAGCTTCCCCAAGCTGAAAATCTTATAATGCTAAAAAGAGTTTGCATTACCGTCTTGTCTTCTCTATTAGCCTGAGTATCAAGTTCAAGAAGTATCTCTAAATATGTTATCCATTTATTTACACTTTCTATAGAAAATTAATTTGGACATCTGAAGAACTCAAAAGAAGGTACCAAGCACTTAGAAACCAAGTTTCTAAGGAGGGGGGGACTGCAAATTATAGAAAATACAGGGGCAGCTAGGTGGTGCAGTGGATAAAGCAGAGGCCCTGTATTCAGGAGTACCTAAGTTCAAATCTAGCCTCAGACACTTGACCTTTACTAGCTGTATGACCCTGGGCAAGTCACTTAACCCCCATTACCCAGCAAAAAAAAAAAAAGGAAAAAGAGAAAAAGAAAATACAACGCAGATATTTTGCAACAAAGATATATACTGAAAGAAAAGATAAATCATGATGTGAACATTTCAAATGGGGTTCTAAAAGTATTAATGCTAATAAAGATTTAAAATACATATAATACATGTATAAACACATGCATACATATATAAACACATGTATGTATGTCTGTATGTATGTCTCTTTGCTAACATCCAGTTTGGACATCATAGTAACTTGTGAAAATGCTTCATTTCTGACCAAGATAGAAAAACAATGACAGATGGATATAGATAGATATTTTAAAGATGTATACAAGCCAAGAAATAAGGAAATTCCAGATGAGGAAATGTCTATAAATCTAGCAATGAAGGTCAGTACCTTCTCTGAAATTTAGATTTGAAAGAAGTTAAAGCACTGAGGGTTTCAATAAAATACTAGCAGTCTCACAGGCAGTTTATTTAAGAGGTAGGACTTTAGCATACTTCTTCCTGTTCTGAGGCTACCTTTCTAACCACTATGCAATGTGGCCATATATGAATGAATGATTGGATAAAATATATTAGCATGTTTTACACACAAAGCACCATGCTAAGAGCTGGGGATAAAAATGGAAAAGTAAGACTATTTTTGCTATCAAGGAGCTCATATTTCACTGGGGGAGACAGCATATACACAAGATTTCAACTAAAAATCAGATGGAAAGGTCCAATCATCCTTAGTATACCACGGGAAACCGGATGTTAATGCCTCTTTTTTAAATCTTATTTTTACTGATAAAAATACCTTTAGTTTCTAATGTTGAACCATTTAACAGTGCTAAGGACTTTAGTAGGAAGAAGTTTCTGTTCTGGGTCTTCAGGAGTTATGGCTGTAGCACCTGCAAGAGCAGTTGCTAGGCTGGATCTCTATAAAGGAGGCATCCCAGGATTATGGCTGAGGGAACTTAGGCTCTTGGATTCAGGTTCCCAATCTTTCTTCATTATGAATTTAAGGGTGATGGTGGTCAGTGTGCTAATGGTAGACTTGCCTGTGTAATGATTGGAATGACGCCACCTACTGGAGACTTGCTGTGGAGAGCTCCACCATGAGGAAAATGACTCAGAGGCATTGTGGCTTTTCCTTGGCGTCAGGAAATGACGTTTGCTCATGGGTGCTGTCTATCAAGTCTACCAGCCAATCAACTGGAGGAGCCTCCTATGGTCTGGGAGGAGACAGGAAGGAGGAAAGGGAGCCTGCGCAGGGAGCGCTGGCCTTTTTGGCTTCCGGACTTGATGGTGGTGGCGGCAGAGGACTTCACAGGAGATTTGAGGAAAGATAGGAATGCCAGGCTGTTAGAATTCTGTTCTCAATCTTTTTTTCTTTCTATTTTCCAATAAACCCTTAAAAACCTAAACTCGTTTTATCAGTGATTTTTAGTCAGTTTCCCCCAAACTGGGGGAACACATTAGAATCCACATTTAGACCTGGCACATGATTTCTCCTATCTACTCCTCTGGGTGCCTTGTTGCTTTAGCAAGACTGCCTTACCTGCCCTGTGGGTTGTGGTTACTGGGGATGGCTAGCCTCTCCTTCATAGAATTTGCTTTCCAGTATGTCTGTGAGTGCTGGGCTGATAGTAGAACAGGATAGGCATGGAGAATGGTGGTGGTCAAGCTGCTACTATCAGGGATCTTTTGCCTATCTTCTAATTGCTGACAGTTGGTTAGCAGTTGTAGCTTTTGACAATGAGGAATGTGGTACCTTTTTCCCACAATGATTCCTTCCTTCAGTGATTGCGGAGATTGTTGGATTGGAAATAATTCTAGTGGTTTTTGTGTGTACTCTCCTATATCCAAATTTTTTAGTGATTGTAGTCCTAGGCTTTCTGCATTGAAGTCTGAGAAAAGGTAGAGGTGATGGTGACTTTACTTGCCTGAAATATAGTACTTACTGTACATATATATTTATATAAACTATACATAGCCAGTCCATGTGTACACACACTCATGTATCTCTATTCAAATATACATATCTATATCTGTATCTGTATACTACAGACTTGCAGTTTTATTAGTATGGGGAATTTTTGGTGAATTTCTCTACTAAGGTAGATGGGAACCACCTCTATCTTTTACAATCTTAAAGAAATGTCTGGGGCATTGAAAGATTAAGTGACCTACTCTGAATCACACACACAGAATGTGTCACAATGGAGAATTGAACCCAGATCCTTAAAACTTCAATAGTGAAGGTGTAGTGGATAGATTTATTGATATTTTATACACACACACACACACACACACACACATATATATTTATGGGTATATGTGTGTATATGTATAAATACAACTCAACCTGGGTGTGCACATCTTTCCCCTGTTTTTTGTGGGATCAGCTTTTAGGACTGAGTGACAACAAAATTCCTTCACTTAATTATGACTTACATGGGTAGGTAGCAGCATATTCTAGCTTTGGGGATAATATATCTGGGTGATTATTACATCAGGATGGAACTTACACAGTGGGGAAATGGGAAGTTGGAACCATCTGATCTCTGTCACTAGTATAATTTTCTGGTATGTTGGAGAAGTTCCAGGTTTTTATATTGGGAGCATACTAAGCTAGTCCCCCTCCACCAATGGTGCCAAGACTCATATGTTGCCACCACTGAAAGTATCACTTTCCCCTAGATTGTATAATTGTTTTTTTCCATAGCTAGTGCTTTCTGTGTAAAATATACATAAAAGCAATTTGCCCTGAGGGAGATGACAATTTGGCATAGGACATATATGTGTATGCATACATATACATCTACACATACATCTACACACATATACATGTATATATACATATACACACATATATACATACACACACACACACACATATATATATATATAATTTTTTGTGGGACAATGGGGGTTAAGTGACTTACCCAAGGTCACACAGCTAGTAAATGTCAAGTGTCTGAGGCTCGATTTGAACTCAGGTCCCAATGTGCCATCTAGCTGCCCCATATACTTTCAGTTATAACCTTATGTATATACTCAGCAATATACCTAAGAGAATCTGTTGGTTCTATTCTCACTTTTTCATCATGTATCATATCTTCCCCATATGGAAGACATGCTGTGTAAAATGAATCTCTCTGAGCCATCTGGTTTGATTCCAAATACTAGCCCAACATGTAGAAGGTACTTGTTTATTCTAGTATGGAGCCACAAACCATGATATGGATTTGGAGTGAGGAGACATGACTTCAAATCCCTCTTCTTTTACTTAGTATGAACTTTGACAAAGGCAAGCACTCTGAACCTTAGTGTGTCATCTATAAAATGAAGGGGTTGGCCTCTAAAGTGACTCTAAATCAAATCTATGACCCTGTAATCCTACCCACCCCCACCCCCCACAAAGAAAAAAGAAAATCAAGAGTTGGCAAACAATGTATGGTGGTGCACACCTATAATCTCTTCTACTAGGAATCTAAAGGTGGCAAATAACTTGGGGAGTTTTGCTTAGAAGTCAAATTTAAGCTAATCTGGTTGTCATATGGATTTTGGCACAAATAAGATGAGTACTCTGGAAGGGGGTTGTGAGGGTTTCAAGATGACTAAAGAAGATTTACCATTCCAGGTTGGAAACAAAACAGGCTAAAATGTCCTTACTAATCGGGGCCAGGGTAGGGAGGATAGATTATGCCCACAAGAGGCCACTGCACTTCCAGGCTAAGGGAGATAAGAAAAGGTAAGAGAGACAGACAGAGTGACAGAGACAGAAACACAGAGACACAGAGAGAGACAGAGACTGACAGAGACATATAGAGAGAATATAGGGATGGAAGGAAAAGAAAATAGATTTAACATAAAGAAAATCACCAGAGATTTCCTACAGTTTCTGTAGAAGTCCACCCCTATCCACCATCCCTTGCCAAATCCTATAAGCATTTATTAGGAATGTATTTAACTAATCAAAGGTCTACCCTGCTAAGTATGTCTTTGATGACTCCTACTATCTGTAACATTCACTATTACTCATACTATTAAATAAAGCAAGTGAATATCATGAAACTTCTGACAGGGCCTACCCCAAATTTATGTTACATAACATAAATTGGGCCCTTAATGTGGAACTATAATCCCTGTAACACCTCCCCAATGGCTTCATTATGCCACTCATTACTGTGGCTTTCCCAAAACTTTTTATTCTTTCTCCAAACTGCCAAGGCTCCCTCTAACCTCCCACTGTCTCAGATGAGAATTTGGTCTTATATTTCACTGAAAAAAATCAATTCTATTCACTGAGAGCTCCCTCTTCTTTCCATCTCTTCATCTCACATCATTCATGTGTCTTTTGCTACTCTCCTCTGCTCCTTTCTTTCACAAAGTGGTAACCATTCTCCAAGCCAAGAAATAATTCCTACACATGCACAAGTGATCCCTTTCTATTCTGTGTTCTCGACCAAATAATCCTCCCAGTCTTCCTTATCTTCAATCTCTGTGTGTATGTGTCTCTGTCTCTGTGTCTCTCTTTCCCTTTCTATCTCTCTCTCTCTCAGTCTGTGTGTGTCTTCCTTCTTCCTTTCCTCCAGAGTGCTTTCCTAGGATCTACTCATAAACTCTCGTCTCCACTATCAATAGATCTATCCATTCCCAATAGCTATCATCCTCTCCTAAATTTTACACCTAAATACCTTGAGGTAATCTACATTCAGTGCCACCTCTCCCTTTCCTTTATTTTTTGTGGAACAATGAGGGTTAAGTGGCTTGCCCAGAGTCACACAGCTAGTAAGTGTCCAGTGTCTGAGCCCTGATTTGGTCTCAGGTCCTCCTGCATCCAGGACCGGTGCTTTATCCACTGCTCCACCTAGCTGCTCCCTCCCTTTTCTCTTAATCTATTCTTAATTCTCCACAGTCTATTTTCCATCCTCATTATTCAAAGGAAACTGTTTTCTCCAAAACTAGCTACTGGAAAAATCCAAAGTCCTTCTCTCAGTGCTTAACTTCTGGAAATCTCTACAGTATTTGACACTGTCAATCACCATCCCCTCATTCCCCCACATATTTTTTTTAATCTAGGTTTTCAATGTCATTGCTTTCCCTCATTATCCTCCTACATGTCTCACCACTCAACAGGTCATGTTTGCTAGATGTTCATCCTGGAAGCACCTGATAATCATGGGTAATCTCCATCAGGGGTCTTCTTCTCTTTGAATGGTGATTTCATCAGCTTCCATTCATTGCACTATTGTGTCTATAAAGGTGATTATCAGATGTATTTGTCCAATCCTAATCTCTCTGCTGACCTCCAGGGTCACATTGATAATATCTCCCCCTCCCCCCCAGTAATTGTGGTATTTTATTTTTTCCAATTACATGTAAAAACAATTTTCAACATTCATTTTTTGAAAGATTTTTTAGTTCCAAAGTTTTCCTCCTTCCTTCTTCCTTCCCCTCTTCCTTCCCCATGATGGCAAACAATCTGATATAGACTACACATGTGCAATAATGTAAAACATATTCCCACATTAGTCATGTTGAGAAAGAAACAGAATAAAAGGGAAAAAAAGTCCACATCCCCCCCAAAAAAAACAGTATGCTTCTATCTGCATTCAGACTCTATCAGCTCTTTCTCTGCATGTGGATAGCATTTTTCATCATGAGTCTTTTAGAATTGTTTTGAATCATTGTATTCTTGAGAAGAGCTAAGTCAATCATAGGCAATCATTGCACGGTGTTACTGTTACTGTGTATAATGTTCTCCTGGTTCTGCTAATTTCATTTGGCTTCAATTCATGTAAGTCTTTTCAGGTTTTTCTGAAATCTACATGATCATTTCTTATAATGCAATAGTATTCCATTACATTCATATATGACAACTTGTTCAGCCATTCCCCAGTTGATGGGCATCTCTCACAATTTCTGATTCTTTGCCATCACAAAAGAGCTTCTATAAATATTTTTGTACATGTGGGTCCTTTTCCTTTTTGTATGATCTCTTTGGGATACAGACATAGAACTATTTCTGGATTAAAGGATATGCTCAGTTTGATTGCCCTTTGGGCATAATACGATATTGCTCTCCAGAATGGTTGCATTAGTTCACAATTCCATCAACAGTGAATTAAGGTCCCTATTTTCCCACATCTTTTCTAATACTAACATTTTCCCTTTCTATTATATTAGCTAATCTGATAGGTGTGAGGTGGTATCTCAGAGTTGTTTTAATTTGCATTTCTCTAAGCAATAGTGATACAGACCCTTTTCCCTATGTCTACAGAAAGTTTTGATTTCTTCATTTGCAAATTGCCTGATCATATCCTTTGGCCATTTCTCTTTTCATGATTACTATTGTTAACTGTTTCCCTTCCATCCTATTCCCTTCCCCATGATATTTATTCTATTATCCATTTTCCTTCTTCCTATCACTCTTCTAAAGGGATTTGCTTCTCTCTGTCCCCTCCCCCACTCTGCCCTTCCTTCTTTTGCCCCTCTCTCTTTATCCCTTTCTCCTCCTATTTTCCTGCAGGGTTATAGAGATTACTCCACCATTGAGTGTGTACATTATTCCCTCCTTGAGCCAATTCTTATGAGATTGAGGTCTTTGAGCCAATTTTGATGAGTGTTAGGCTCATTTACTGCCCAGATTAAATAGATTACACCACCTGGTTGGGTGTGTCACTCATTGAGGCAGCTCTGATGAGTTTAAGATCTTTGAGCCTTTTCTGGTGAGTGTAAAATTCATTTACTGCCCTGCTCCTCTCCCATCTCTTCCCCCACTCCATAAGCCTTTTCCTGTTACTTTCATGTAGGATTTCACTTTTGCCCTTCCCCCTCCCCCAGTGAATTCCCTTCACCCCTCAATTTAACCCTAAAGATGTTATCATCTAGCTAAGTGACACAGTGAACAAATCATCACCCCTGGACCCAGAGGGATCCAGCCAAAACCTGGCCTCAGACACAAGACAGTCACCCACTGTACGACCCCAGATATGTCGCCCAGCTCCAATTTTTTTTTATGGTTCTCTAGGGTCTTGTATTTGAAAGTCAAATTTGCCATTCAGTTCAGGTCTTTTCATCACAAAGATCTGAAAGTCTCCTTTTTCATTAAAGTCCCATTTTTTCCACTGAAATATTATGCTGAGTTTTGCTGGGTAGGTGATTCTTGGTTGTAATCCCATTTCCTTTGTCCTTTGGAATATCATATTGCATGCCCTCTGGTCCTTTAATGTAGAAGCTGCTAGATCTTGTGCTATCCTGACTGGGGCTCCACAGTCCTTGAATTCTTTCTTTTTGGCAGCTTGCAATATTTTCTCCTTGACCTGAGAGCTCTGGAATTTGGCTATAATATTCCTAGGAGTTTTCTTTTTGGGATATCTTTCTGGAGGTGATTGGTGGATTCTTTCAATTTCTATTTTAGCTTCTTCTTCTAGAATTTCAGGGCAATTTTCCCTGAGAATATCTTGGAAGATGGTGTCTAAGCTCTTTCCTTGATCATGGTTTTCAGGTTCAAATTATCTCTCCTGGACCCATTTTCCAGGTCAGCAGTTTTTGCCAGAAAATATTTCACATTGCCCTCTATTTTTTTATTCATTTGGATTTGCTTTATTGTGTTTTGGTTTCTCATAAAGTCATTGACTTCCATTTATTCAATCCTAATTCTTAGGCAATTATTTTCATAAGAGAGCTTTTGTACCTCCTTTTCCATTTGACTTTTCAAGCTGTTGACTTTTTTCTCATGTCTTTCCTGCATCACCCTAATTTCTCTTTCCATTTTTTCCTCTACCTCTCTAATTTTATCTTCAAAGTCCCTTTTGAGCACCTCTATGGCCTGAGACCAATTCGTATTATTCTTGGAAGCTTTAGGTATAGGGGCCCTGATGTTGACATCTTCCTCTGAGGGTGCCCCTTGGTCTTCCTTGTTATGTTACTGAAGAAACTTTCTATGGTCCTCACCTTTCTCTGTCGGCTCATCTTGCCTTTCTTTTACTAGACTTTCAGCTCCTTAAAATGGAGTACTGTTTCCAGGCTGCAGTATCCCAAGCTTAAGAAGTCCCAGGTGGTATGATTTAAGGAGAATCGGGTTCTTCCCTCGCCCCGGCCTGTTTCCTGGTCCTAGATGACCCCAGACCAACTTGCCAATCAACCAGCTTTGTGTATTGTGGTTGTTAGCTCCAACGAGCCTGTGCCCCTCCCCCACCTGGGCCACTTCTACTGGAGCCTACCACCTGGTTCTCAGTAGGGGTGTAAAATCCAAGTTCTGCCTCAGCACCAACATAGACCCCTGTAGTCTCTCCCCTGCCCAGGGCTCAGCCCACTCACCAGACTGTGAGCTTAGTTCCAGACGACACTGGTGCTTCAGCTGATTCAGAGGCTCTGGTGGTCTCCTTCTCTGGTGAGGACTTCCTGAGACTGGATCTGTGTCAGGGTAACTGTGGGATTGGGCCTGACTCCTGTATCAGCACAGCAGCTCCCTCCTTCTGACCTTCCAAGCTGTTCTTGGTTAGAAGATGATTTTAGCACATGCTTCTTTGAGTTTTGCTGCTCCAGGCATTTTCCTATGACCTTATTTGGATGTTTTTTGGAGCGATCGTACATTGATAATATATTATTCAACATTGCTGCAAGATATCTCATAGACCTGCTTTCCCCCCAACTTAATAGTATTTTACTTTTCCCAAGTACATGTAAAGATAGTTTTCAACATTCATTTTTCTAAGATTTTGAGTTCAAATTTTTTCTTTCACCCTCCCCCTTCCCTCCCCAAGAAAGCAAGCAATCAGACATAGGCTATATATGTACAATCACATTAAACATATTACCAAATCAATTATGTTGTGAAAGAAAAATCAGAACAAAAGAGAAAAAAAATGAGAAAGAAAAAATAGTGAAAATAGTATGTCTTAATCTGTATTCAAACCCCATAGATCTTTCTCTGTATATGGATAGCACTTTCCATCAAGGATCTCTTATAATTGTCTTGGAGCGTTGTAATGATGAGAAGTCTATTACAATCGATTATTGCATAATGTTGTTGTTACTGCGTATAATGTTCTCCTGGTTCTTCTCACTTCACTCAGTATTAGTCCACTTAAGTCTTCCCCAGTTTTTCTGAAATCTGCCTGCTCATCTTTTCTTACAACATAATAATATTCCATTACATTCATATAACAACTTATTCAGGTATTCCCCATTTCATGGGCATCCCCTTAATTTCAAACTCTTTGATACCACAAAAAGAACTGCTATAAATATTTGTACATGTGGGTCCTTTTTCCCTTTTTTATGATTTCTTTGGGATACAGACCTACTAGTGGTATTCCTGTGTCAAAGGGTATGCACAGTTTTATAGCCCTTTGGGCAAAGTTACAAATTGCTCTCCAGAATGGTTGGATCAGTTTACATTAGTGTTCCAATTTTGCCACATCTTCTCCAACATTTATCACTTTCATTTTTTGTCTTATTGGGCAATCTGATAAGTGTGAAGTGATACCTCAGATTTGTTAAATTCGTATTTCTCTAATCAGTAGTAATTTAGAATATTTTTTTCATATGACTATAGATAGCTTCAATTTTTCCATCTGAAAATTGCCTGTTCATATCCTTTGACCATTTCACAATTGGGGAATGGCTTTGTATTCTTATAAATTTGATTCATATTTTTGAAGTGAGGTCTTCATCTGAAACACTGTAAAAATATGTTTCCCAGCTTTTTGCTTTCCTTCTAATCTTGGTTGCATTGGTTTTGTTTGTGCAAATGCTTTTTTTGTGGGGCAATGAGGGTTAAATGACTTGCCCAGGGTCATACAGCTAGTAAGTGTCAAATGTCTGAGACCAGATTTGAACTCAGGTTCTACTGAATCCAGGGCCAGTACTTTTATCCACTGCTCCACCTAGCTGCCCAAACACTTTTTAATTTAATGTAATAAAAATTATACTTTTTGTATTTCATAATGTTCTGTGTCACTTGTTTGGTCATAAATTGCTCCCATCTCCATAGATCTGACAGGTAAACTATTCCTTCCTTTCCTAATTTTTCTGTAGTATCATCCTTTATGTCTCAGCCAATCTCATTGACATCTTCAACTCAACTTATCTCTCCCTGAAGATCCTGTAATTTTCTATTATTTTACCTATTATTCTCTAGCATGGCAACATTTTCTCATTCATCCAGTCTCCCAACTTGGTTGTCATTCTTGACTCCTCATTTTCATGTGCTCATTTAATGTACAATCCTTACCTTTATAAGTTCTCATATCCATCTGCTTCTCTCCTATTGCATGGCTATCACCAAAGTGCTGGCTCTTTTCAACTTTGCTATTGAAAAAGCTTTATGCTTGGCCCATCTTCCTTAAGTCCCTTCCATATGACATCCTTCCTCCTCTTAGTTCTCAGTTTAATCTTCTTAAAGTATGGCTCTTAAGGGCAGCTAGGTGGCACAGTGGATAGAGCACTGGCCCTGGAGTCAGGAGGACCTGAGTTCAAATCCAATCTCAGACATTTAACACTTGCTAGCTGTGTGACCCTGGGCAAGTCACTTAAGTCCAATTGCCTCACCAAAAATAAATAAATAAATAAATAAAAGTAAGACTCTGACCATATCACAGCTCTTTCCCCCCAAATTCAATAAATAAATTCCTGTTGTTAACTTTTACCATCACATTTAAAATCCTCTGTTTGACTTATAAAACCCTTCATGATCTCACTCTCAGTACCTTTCCAGGTTTCTTTATTACACCTTACTCTTTCCCCCTCCCAACAAAGTATGTATGGACATATACATATGCATAAATGTATGTACACTTACATACATCCATAAAGAGAGACATACACAATTTATCTAAATCTATCTAGCTATATATACACTATTCATATCCATATCCATCCATCTATCTATCTAGTAGATATTCCTGTGTATGTTGTCTTTCCCACTATACTATGAGCTCTTGAAGATCAAGGAATGTGTTTTGGTTTTGGTTTTCCTTTCTTTCTAGTTATAGCACTTAACACAGCACCTGGTACATAGTAGGCACTTAATATATGCATGGTGACTTGACTATGTGTGAGACACTGACCTTAGCTCTGGGGACACAAAGAAAGGCATATACTGACCCTGTCCTCAAAAAGCTTACATTATAATGGGGGTAACAACATGTAAACAGCCATGTACAAAGAAAAATATTCTTATTGTGGCCTAGCACAATTCTGTCCCATAACTCAGGAGATTGGAAAGTGACAATTCTTGCCTTCGGCCCTATGCAGTGTAATATTCTTGATTAAAAATACATCTGCTACACAGAGAATTTGCAGGCACCGCACAAGAACAGCAGGAAGCTAATGTTTTAGCTGGGTAGAATAAAGATCTAAAGGATATCAATAGACTGCTGCTCTTTTCCAAGGATAGAATTTTGTTGGGATTAAATAAATAAAATCAAATAGGAATTTGTGAAAATTCATAGACTTGTTATATAAAAGTCAACTTCAGAAGTATGAGACTGGCAAAGCATGACTACATGACAGTGCATTTAAAAAAAATAATGTCAAGCTTCCTTTCCTTAAGTACATTCAGAAATTGTCTATTACCTCTATGATAAAACATAGACTCTAGCTTGCTACTTAAAGCCCTTCACAGTGTGGTTCTACTCACCTCTCAGGCTAATGTCACATCTTTTCTTTTCATGTATTGTACATTCTGGCCAAACTGGCCTATTTAATGTTCCTTTTGCTCTCTGTGCTTTTTTAGTAGGTTTACTCTCATCACCAGATTATATTCCTTTCTCACTTTTGCTCCTTTAGATCCCTAACATCCTTAAAAAATTTACCTTATTTTTCACTTCTTATGTTTTTTCTTGATTTACTTATTGTTGATTGTCTCTCATCCTAAAAGAAACATGGAAATAGCCTATCTATTTATGTATTTTGTTGAACAACCACTGTTATTCAACCCTTTCAGTTGTATCCAAATTTTTGGGACCCCATTTTTGTTTTGGGTTTTTTTTGGGGGGGGCAAAGATAAAAGAATGGTTTGCCATTTCTGTCTCTAGCTTATATTATAGATGAGGAAACTGAGGCAAACAAGGTTAAGTGATTTTTCCAAGGTTACACAGCTAATAAGTGTCTGAGGCCAGATTTGAACTCAGAAAGAGGAGCCTTCCTGATATAAGGCCTCCCTCCCCCTCCCTCCCCCCCCCCCCCCCCTCTCTCTCTCTCTCTCTCTCTCTCTCTCTCTCTCTCTCTCTCTCTCTCTCTTTCTCTTTCTTTCTTTCCTTTTTTTCTCTCTCTCTCCTTTCTCTCTCTCTCTCTCTCTCTCTCTCTCTCTCTCTCTCTCTCTCTCTCTCTCCTTCTTTCTCTCTATCTCTCCTTCTTTCTCTCTTTCTTTCTTGCAACAAACATTTATTTTATTTTTTCCAGTTACATGTAAAGGTAGTTTTCAACATTCATTTTCATAAGATTTAGAATTCCAAAGTTTTCTCCCTCCCTCCCTCCCTTTCCTCCCCCCTCCACAAGACAGCAACCAATCTGACATAGGTTATTATATATCTTATCTCCAAACTTGAAAAACATGTAAAAATGACAATTTTATGAGGCACTGATAAAAATGCCAAAGAGAATAAAAGAAATATTAGAGACCTGGGACAATGTAGTATTTTCTCTGAGGTAATATTGATTCATTAATTGATACTCTTTATTTGCCAACCAATTTTCAATCAGCCTACCTATCCATTTCCTATTTCTCCATTGCATAAGAAAGATTATTATGAGAAACTTTGCCAAATGTCTCTACTGATAACCAGATATACTATGTCTGAGGAGGTCAAATGATGCAGTGGTTAGAGCCCTTATGTACTAACTTCCTTAATAGCTATGTGACCCCAGGAAAGTCACTTAATCTCTCTCAGTTTTCTTAACTGTAAGATAGAGGTCATAGTAGCACCTACCTCACAGGGTTGTCATAAGAATCAAATAAGAAGATTTACCTAAAATATTTAGCACAATGCCTGGCACATAGTTGGTACCTAATAAATGCTCATTCCCTTCACTTTCTTCTGTCATATCCTGTATTGATTATTCTAAAACCATCAACAAAATACATACTTAAGATATCTTAAATTTTTACTGATTTTTTTTAGCATTTCTCCGAAATAGAATTCCAACCAGGATCTTATAAAAATTATTACATCTTTCTTATAGCCTATATTTGACATAATCTATGATTTACATATATTTGAGCAAAATGCAATCTCTAATACTCTATTCTAAAATAGGAAGGTGGCTATATAAAATGTATCATAAACAAATAATCAGAGCTGATATTTATATAACACTTTAAGTTTTGTTTTTCAAGGCAATGAGGAGTTAAGTGACTTGCCCATGGTCACACAGCTAGTAAGTGTCAAGTGTCTGAGGCTGGATTTGAACTCAGGTACTCCTTTAAGTTTCACAACACTCTACACCTATATCATCTTATTAAATACTTGTAATTTTGACAAAGAATGAATGCATGAAGGAAGGAAGGAATTAAGGAAGGATGGAAGGATGGAAGGAAGGAAAAAAGAAAAGAATGCTCTTAAGTGCTTATTTTTGGCATATATACTGCTATTCATAGAGGGATTGAAATGCAAAAAGCAAAACAGTTCTGCAGTCAATGTTCTCATAATTTTAGAGTGACAGACAATATTAGCATACTATGTAAAAGCTATAGCTTAGGAAGGGTATTTTATTCTGGGAAGTCACCAAGATTGAGAATGAGTAGTTTAAAAAAAAGAGTGATCTGGCCCCCCTCTCCCCCCCCCCCAGTAATAGTAATGTTGATGTTATTGCTACACACAGAGCAAAAGATGGTTGATGTATATAGTAGGTAGATAAATAGGGAGAGGGCCAAAGTGGATCACAGTGAGAGAGATTGGATATAATGAACTTTCAATGAGAGGAAGCTGATATGCTCAGTAAGAAGTTGGGGGTAGGGAGGCGAGTTAAGATGACCAGAGGGCAAATATTATTTTCATCATTTCACAGATGAGGAAACTGAGGTTTAGAGAGCTCAACTGATTTGCCTATGGTCACATAGTAAACACTGGCATTTGAATTTGACTTCCTGACCCCAAGTCTAGCACTCTCTCCACTCTCCACATTTCCTTTCAAACATGTATCCCCTATCAAATCTCTCACACATTCACACTGCCAAATTATTGTCTCCCTGCTCCAGATACACAGCTAACATCATTGGTAGTTGCAGTAAAAAAAAAAAAAAAACATGAATCATGTGGATTAACAAAAAATAACTGTATTGATATTTTTATCCATCTATATAATTTTCAGGTGCTTGTCACCTTAGCAATTTAATGCTCCATTCCACCAGCATCAAGCAAATATCTCTCAAAAAGAAACCAGGAGATGAACGTCTAATATTTTTACTTGGTTGATGGGCTGTTTGGGTGAAGATAAGGGTTTATAACTTCTTTTGCACCAACAGTTTCCTACTTACTACATACTTGGCAAGCTCTTTTCAATCCTTCCTTAAGACTCATTTATTTTGAGGATTTCCTGAGCCACAAGAGCACCTCATCAAAGTGACAAATTAGGAAAATCACCCAGCATAACGAATTTTATCAGTTTTTATTTGTCGTACCCTTCCATTTCCTAGAGTGGATTCCCTTCCCTATTGGGCCCTCTTTTTCTAGTTGTTTCCCTGATCAAAGTGTGCCTATGGTTCCTAATTGACAACATTCTATACCACTAAGATGACAGTTATTCAGTAGTGACCATAAGAACTAAAGGGACAGTATTAACTGGAGCTTTCATTTAATTTTCAAGAGGCACATTCCTAATTTTAGAGATGAAAAAACTGGGGCCCAGGGAAGGATCACACAGGTGAGCATCCAGTGTAGGATATGAACTTAGAGCCAGTGAATCTAGATGTAGAAGCTTTCCACTCTGGATTCTGTAGCTTCCCTCAGGAGCTCTGCCTGTTTAACATAGAACATCGGGCTGCTAGGTGGCGCAGTGGATAAAGCACTAGCCCTGGAGTCAGGAGGACCCAAGTTCAAACCCGGCCTCAGACAGTTGACACTTACTAGCTGTGTGACCTTGGGTAAGTCACTTAACCCTCATTGCCCAACCAAAACCAAAACAAACAAAAATAGAATGTCTGGTATAAAGGCTATTGAAAATCTCAGGAATCGAGTTATATTTATTTGCTTGCTTGCCCCATACAGCTGGAGAAAGAGTTCTTTTCACTTTCACCTTGCAAATGATTGGAGGTGGCAATAGCCATCACTCCAGGATCTTTCCTGCAATGTTGTTTGGAAACTTCCAGGAGGCTGGATGCCTTCAAGGAAAGAAATCCTAACACATGGCACACAGCAGAAGATGAATGATGATACAACTAACCACAGAGGATGATGGGCCTAGTGAATGACCCCCTCCTGATCACAAGAAAAGTCTAGTCAGGGTGATGCAATTACTTTTTTAATTGCTCCCCTACTAATGACGATGTCCTAATGAGATCAAAACCATTACACTTTTCTTTCATCTGTTCCTATATCCTTTGAACTAGGGGCAGGAGGTATTTGTTTATTATCAGAAATTGGTTTCAAATGAGAAAGAGTGCGGAAATGAACAAAACAGTAAAGCAGCCATTGAGGCTGCTGCAGTTTGATTTCTGTCCCCTTGCAATCGATTGGAAGGGAGGAAAGCTTGGTGGCTCAGATCTCAACTCGAAAGAACTGAGAAATCTCCCTGCCATTTCAGATTACTGTTTCTCCGGAGGCTAATGGAAAGAAAGGGTCAAATCTTTCAATGTCAGAGCAGTTTGACATTTCCTCCTGTGGAAGGACAGGATAACATAATGGGTGCCACATTTAGTGGATGTGGGATTCCAACCCAAGGACAAATATGTTCATTTTCAACGCTTTACAGTCATGTCTTTAATGTTTCCTTGTGCAATGCAGTTAATGATGTGAAATGATAGACCATTTTATGAGCTGCTTAAAATTCGGCAAATTATGAATATTTCTGGTTTCTGGGTATATCTCATCAGGATCAAAAACAAATTATGCTTCTCCTCTTAATTCATCTATTGCATTTGGGGGAATTGAATTTTATGCTTTCAATCAGAATCCAAGTTAAAGTGAACATACCCTGATTTACAAATATCTGCAAAATGAGATGGGGCCAATTTAAGGTAGCACCACACAGCTAATTTTAAGCAGAGCCACGACTGATTTTGAAGGGGGAAAGAAGTGGAGAAGATCAGCTGTCATTTCAGATTGCAGTCTGTAAAAAATGCTAATTAAAGCAGTGGGCCAGATCCTGCAATGTCAAAGAGATGGGGAGGGGGGGGGGTCCCTTCCCTGGAAACAATAATGTGCTGCTGGTTGCTACATAAGTATGAATCTGACAGCTGTCAGGAAAAGGGCAGCAAAAGCACATGCTGGCAAGATTTCCACTTGTGAAGTATAAAGATGAAGACCTGAAGAGAATGGGCCTGATGATGGCCAGCCCACCACAATGGGAACACATTGTCACATTAGGAGCACCCTAGATAATTCAGTACATGGGCTGTATTTTCATTTCCTTGGGTTTTCCAATAAAGGGACACATAGGATGGATGTGTACTCTAAATATCCTCTATTGTTTTCATGCACAAAGCACATATTTTAGATAATTGTAAAATGATGACTGTTGGTATTTCACTAGTGCCCCAAACTGAAGTTTTATCAAGTCATTCAGAAACTTCAATATTGACATGATTTATAATAACAATATGATCATATTACTAAAAAGTAATGATTATTGTCTACTATTGATGATCCTTTGCACTCTCTCTTTGATGTTTCTCAGAGGATGTAGACTTATCTCTTTCCCTCTCAATGTAAATATAAAATATATGCATATACCACATTTTTTCAGAATTAGCCCTATGGAAATTTTAATCAGAAATCTTTTTCCCCTCTGGAATATTGTGCTCTCTCTTCTGTGCCAGTGTGCTCATTGGGTACACGATCTGAGTAGCTGAAATTGATCTTATTTTGAGAAATAAAAATAAATCACTGATACATTACTCTAAAAGAAATTTTTTCCTAGGATAATGATAACCTTTACAGATAAGGGAAGAGAAGGAAAGTCTGATATGGGGCTGGCCAGAATTATCATTGCCCTCACTCACCTGAAATTGGTTGAAGGTAGATATTAATAGCTCCTGCTACTGCTGTCTTGGCTTTCTGATTGTTTGAGACAAGTTCTTTGAGATGAGAAGGAACTGAAACCTCACCACACAGTCTTACCAGTTTACAAGAGAAATGCAAGACAGGGAAGATCTACTAAGCTTATATCCTAAAAGGATGCATATGAACAGACTCTTTGATCCCAAGTTTACTTTAACTTGGATGATTTGGGCACTGGGCAATGTCCCATCATGCTAAAAATAGTGATTTTAAAGTTAGAAAAAAAGTTGAATTTGAGTCTTGTCTCTGACATTTACTCTATCTGTTACTAAGGGCAAGTCATGTCCTCTGTAAGTACAAGTTTCCTGGAAAAATCCATGTCTCATTTCATATGGTTTCTTTCAGGAAGCTAAATAGTAAACCTTAAAGCTGTTAATGCATATGAGTTATTATCAATCCTCAAAAGACATTTTCTCTCTCATTTTATAATGTTCCCAAGTTGGAATTGGTAGGAGTTAACTTGAATAAATAAAAAACTGGGGTAAATTGTTGGCCAGATTTTTTTAAGGAGAGAAAATAGAAGCAAAGGCAATAAAAATAGAATGAATTCAGAAGTAAATGGTGAGGTTAAAGAATGTGTCCATGGTGTTAAAGGGTTCTAGAGGGTTGAGCATCTTAAAGAATGCTAAAGGAAAAGAAGACCAAAGTTGGGCCCTTGAGGTAACTGGATTATCTTTCATTTATATAATCTACCTGGAGGATAATGTTTAAGTTGTGATCATAGATTTGTGAAGAAAATGTCTGAAAAGTTGTATAATTTTACTGCATACAAAGGCAATAAAATATATTACATAATTGTGTATGAACACATTTTATTATTTTTAAGACTGTTTAAAATTGTCATAGTAATGTATTTTTGATTGGATGATAAATAGAAAAATGACTGGATTCCTGACTCCTAGAATCTTCTTCAAATCCATCTTCCATAGAACTACCAAATTAATCTTCTAAAATTACAAGTTCAACCATGTCACTCTCTTGCTAAAGATGTTTCAGTGACTTCCTGTTGACTCTAGGATAAAAGAGGATCACAGGACCATAGATTTAAATCTGGAAAGGACCTTGGATGACTTCTAGTACAACCAGCCACTCTACAGATGAGGAAACAAAGGCCCCTGGAGGCTCAATGACTTGGTCAAACAGTAAATATCCAAAGTGGCATTAGACTTTATGGCTATCAATACTCCTAAAACTTTAAATCCCTTCTCAGTCTGTTTACCTTCCAGCCTGCCTGTCAAAGTTCATTGTACATTATTCCACTTCGCAAACTCTATTTTCCATCCAAACTGATCTTCTTGTATTCCCTCAACTTGGAATTCCTCTTACCTCCACACCTTTATGTAGATTTTCCTACCACTCCTCTCATCACCAACCATCCCCTTCAAGCATGGAATGCATTCCCTTCTCAACCCTAGTTCTTAGGACAGCAAGCCATTACTTTATGTCTCTGTTCATGTTTCATCTTTCATGGCAACACTATCCTGTTCCCTGAAGAGATCGGGTTCTCTGACCATTCTCCTAATATTAACAAGTATGTGCTTATCTGTTAATATTTCTCAACAGAATATAAGCCCCCTAAAGGCAGGAAGTTTTTGTTTTGCTTTTTATAGTTTTAGTGATTCTTATAGTACCTTGCTCATAGAAGACACTGAATGAATGTATGTCAGATTCCATTGGGTTTCTATGCATGCATATAAACATATATATGTATATAAATCATATGTATATGTAGGTATATATGTTTATATATACATACACATGTATATACATACATACACAAACATACATACTTACATATACACACACATACAGTTTAACAGTTTAAAAAAGGCACCTGACTTTGTTCATGTGGACATTCTTTAATCCCTGGGAATTCTTTAGCATAGATTCTTTAACAACAAATAAAGTATTTGTGTTGTTATTATTTGACCATGACAGTCATGGGGATTCCATACCTGAAGGAAGCTGCTCCTTTTAAGACAAAGGGAAACCTAGGGATTCCATTGAAGAAGGAAGTTGAGGCTGTTAAAACAAAAGTAGTCATGAGGATCCCATGCCATGTGGGGGGGGGGGGGGCAGCTCTATTTTCCCAACTAAATTAGGAAGCAGGGGGCTTAGAGGAAAGAGTTGGAATTGTAGTCAGTAAATACTTTTCCCTAACTAGCCTTCAGAGGTGGCAATCAGGGCAGGATATTTAAATGACTAATTGTTTCCACATTTGCTAATTCTTTCCTGAAGTGGAAACATCATCTTGGGGATGTTTCCCCTTCTACCAGACTAAACATGAGTCAGTTGCTTCCTCTTTCAGGATTTTCTTTTCCATTTTGTCCCTTAAGATTCTTTTAAGAATGTTGATGAAGAGGGGGCAGCTAGGTGGCACAGTGGATAATGCACTGGCCCTGAATTCAGGAAGACCTGAGTTCAAATTTGGCTTCAGATACTTGACACTAGCTGTGTGACCCTGGGCAAGTCACTTAACCCTCATTGCCCCCCACACAGAAAAAGAATGTTGATGTAGAGCAGAAATGAATTTAGTCCAACCCCCAAATCTAACAGATTCACCTCAGGTGAAGAAATTTCTAGTAATAATTCAGCCCTGGTTTCCCCCCTCACTGTATGCCCTTTGGCAAATTCTCTTACCTCTTTGGGCCTCATTTTCTACATCCGTAAAATAAATGCATTTAGACTAAATTACCTTCAAGTTTTCTGTTAGAGTTCAACTTCACAATATATGAACCTGGAATATCAAAAGGCTGGTGTTCCCTGGGCTGACAGACTAACAAGTTCTTGACTATACAAGTTTGCCTTACAGACAGAATTCAGCTCCCATCTAGCTCAAGTAGGAACAGATTTCATTGGACTAAAAACAACATCCAGTTTGTCAATGAAGAAAAAGTTTCCTAAGGATATCTCACTTGTCCAGGCTGTGGGAAGAATACAAGAGCACTGAGAATTTCCTCTAGGACCTAGTGGGTGTGCACACTTGGCTAAAATGTGTCTAAGTGCTGAAGTGCTTTTCTTTGTTGAGCGTTTTAAGGTTTGCAGTTTACTGAACTGTGAACTAATGAGATACTGCTGTAACTTCCTGAGACTAAGCTCTCTGAAGGGACCTGCAGGATTAGAAGATTAAAAATAGAACATAAGCACATATGGAATTTCAGGCTAAAACCAGGTAATCCTGATCTTTTTTGGGGGTTATCTTAATTCCCCCTACTCCCTTGATCCTGTCCTTCCCCAGAAGCAAATTTAGATGTCTCTTTAATGTATGTGCTTTGTTGCCATTTCTGCTATCTCTGCTGATCTATATGCTCCATTATATAAAACATCTATTTTCTGGGTGTATCCCCATTTTGGAATTAATTTCCTAATTATTATATAATGTTCTCTGCTTTCAGAATCCCTCAGCAACCATAAAAATCATTTCTGTCAAGTTTTCAATACTGTTCATAATTTGGGCCGCCTTGATTCGTTCACTTTGAAGTTGCTCCTTTTCCAATGAGAATAAGCCTTAGTATCTTGACCTTTCAAATAATTTATAGCAATTCTACTATACTGTAATTTAATGTGTGCTGAATATATACTTTGGTCTACTTTTTTTCCTCTTTCTTCTTTATGCCTTAAAAATATCATAACATTGCAGGATATATATTTTTTTCATCCTCCTCCCTCCAACCTGCCATCTGCTAAAAAAAAAAAAAAGTCCTTCTCTCCTATACCAATTCTCCCTTTTTGCCTGGATTGTTAGATGTATCTTTTCTGTCCGTGTATCATCACTCTTGTTGAGGCAAGGACTGACTGACTGAATGAATATGTAGTTATTAAGCACTAACTATGGTTTCAATCGCTGTGATAAACATTAGGGATGCAAAAAGAAAAACAGAACCTTATGCATTCCCAACTCTCAAAGCAATTACCCTCTAAATGGGGGAAACTACACATAAGAGCAGCTAGAAAGTCATGGAAGTTCTAAGGATGCAGAAATGGGGCAGATGGCCAGGTCTAGACATCCTTAGGTTATATAAGTAGGTAAGATGACAGTCCTGGGTGATTGGCAAGCATAGAACCAAGGTAGGTGGTAAGGTCTAGAGGATTTAGCAGGCTATTCATCAAGATTTTCATCTCATCAGAAGGAATGGAGCTGTGGAGTCTTAAATCACTTCAACCTTGGTAGTAGCCAATCATCCCAAGCAAGGTGGGGAAACACAGGAGATAGAGTACCATCAATATGGGCAACTAAGAAACTACCCATCACATGCTGATTCCAGGTGGGTTTTAGGATGACCCAAGGCCAAGAAACTTGTCACATGAGAAAGGAGGTCAAGTTTGGTATGACTATCTTTGATAATGGTAGCTTTCATCCTCATCTGGCTGTCCAAGAACTATTCTATTGAGCCTTCTTAGAGTCATCCTTCCAAATCCCAGTGGATCAAAGGGGCAACTTTGTAGATTGATTCAAACCATATGTTGGTTGAGTACTGGAAGGATTTGACATTTCTTTGGAATTATGTGGAAAGTTCTAAGTGGTCTCTTGGTTCTTCTGTAATCCTGTGATAGTTGCAGCCTCTTTAATCAAATAAAATTTGCCCTCCAGCTGATGTCGTTGCTTTGAGTCTTCCCATTGTCTAGCAATATTTTCTTTCCCTAAGCTTCCTCTGAAAAGAGTAAAAGAACGAAGAACATGCTCCTCTCCACATTGGTTTACAACTTACACCAACTTGCAAGATTCATTTCATCTTATTTCTTTCACTTTATACTTTCTTTCCTTAGCAGATGTTGAATATAATTGTTGGAGGTAAAGACAATTAAGTATGGGCCAAGCTTCTTAACAGTGATCATCTTTTGTGCTGCAGTCCCTTTTCCTGCTATTAGCTAGCTACAGTCCAAAATAATTGAGTGTTTTTATACCATTTGAACTCACTGGGTGAAACTCAAGTGCTGGTACTCTAAATTGCTTCTTCAGGACATGGATATGAAGTTGTATTTGGGGTAGTTTTCAAGGTCACTTAATGTATGGTATACCCCAACAAGTGGTAATCATTTAGGCTTAGCCTTAAAGAAGACTGGTAGGAGGGGCAAAGCCAAGATGGCAGAGTAAAGACTGTGACTCCCCTGAAGCTATACGAACAACCCTTGGACACACTCCAAAAATAATGTCATAAGACCACTCCCAGAGAAGCCTAACCAACATAATAACAGCGTTGAGACTATTTTCCAGCCAAAGACAGCTTAATTAGATGATTGGGATCACCTGATGTTCTAGCTGAGAGAGGGGCTCAGCATGCAGCGTGGACCCAAGCTGGGACAGACAGCACCTCCAAGGTCTCAGGGTTTTCAGCACCAGCAGCTTCTTCTGAGGCTCAGCTTTCAGACTGATTAGGGAGTTCAGTGGTTGACTGGGGTAAAATGGCTGCAGTCTCTGCTGCAGTTGGGGTGAAGCATCCTGGTTGTGAAACAGTGGGCCAAATCGAGTGATGGTGGCCCAGTGGGGGAGGGGCACAGGTAAGTCAAGCTTCCAAACACAGAGAAGCAGATTTTAATCAGACATCTGATTCCAGTTTGAGATGGCTAAGCAGAGAAAGCAGCAGACCAAAAAAAGCTTCTTTGGAGCAAAGATAGACCAGAATACACCCTCAGAAGAATATAATAAAGTCAAAGCTCCAAAATCCAAAACTCCCTAGAAAAATATGAATTTGTCTCAGGCCACGGAAGCACTCAAAAGGGACTTTGAAGAGAAAGTAGGAGAGATAGAATGAATATTTAAATAGGTGATAGAAAGAATGGAAAGGAAAATGAGAGCAATGAAGGACAGTCATGAAAAAAATTTCAACATCTTGAAAAGCCAAATGGAAAAGGAGATAAAAAAAGCTCTCTGAAGAAAATAATAGCCTAAGAATTAGGATTGAACAAATGGAAGCCAGTGACTTTATGAGAAACCAAGACACAATAAAGCAAATCCAAATGAATAAAAAATAGACGGCAATATGAAATATCTCATTGACAAACAGCTGACCTGGAAAATAGATCCAGGAGAGATAATTTGATAATCATTGGACTATCTGAAAACCATGACCAAAATAAGAGTTTAGATTGCATCTTCCAAGAAATTCTCAGGTAAAATTGCCCTGATATGCTAGAAGTAGAAGGTAAAATAGAAATTGAAAGAATTCACTTATCACCTCCTGAAAGAGATCCCAAGAGGAAAACTTCCAGGAATATTATAGTCAAATTCTAGAGATCCCAAGTCAAGGAGAAAATATTGCAAGCAGCTAGAAAAATGGAATAAAAATACTGTGTAGCTACAGTAAGGATGACACAAGATCTAGCATGCATCTACATTAAAGAACCAGAGGGCATGGAATATGATATTCTAGAGGGCAAAGGAACTTGGATTACAATCAAAAATCACCTACCCAGAAAAACTGATTATAATATTTCAGGGGAAAAATGGGATTTCAATGAAAAAGATGACTTTCAGGCATTTGTGATGAAAAGACCTGAACTGAAAAGAAAATTTGACTTTCAAACACAAGACTCTAGAGAAGCATAAAAAGGTAAACAGGGAAAAGAAATCACAAGGGATATTAAAAGGTTAAACTGTTTACAATCCTACATGGGAAGATAATTCTTCTAACTCATAAGAATTTTCTCAGTATTAGGGAAGCTGAAAGGAATATACTTAGACACAAGGCACAGGTGTGAATTGAATATGAATGGATGATATCTATAAAGCATTTATTTTCTGTTTTCCTTGGGAGTTTTTTGTGGGGCAGGCATGGTGGGGTAGTTTATGTCTGGGGCTAGATTTGGGCTTAGGACCTCCTGGGTCCAGGGCTGGTTCTTTGTCCACTGTGTAGCCTAGCCGACCAGTGATGACATCTTTAAAATAAAGTTAAGAGGCAGGGGCAGCTAGGTGGCCCAGTGGATAGAGCATTGGCCCTGGATTCAGGAGGACCTGAGGTCAAATCTGGCCTCAGACCCTTGACACTTATTAGCTGTGTGACCCTGGGGAAGTCACTTAACCATCATTGCCCTGCAAAAAACAAAAAAACAAAAAAAAACAAACAACAAAAATATATAAAATAAAGTTAAGAGGTAATAGGAATGCACTGGAAGAAAGGGGAAGGGAGAGGTGGACTGGGGAAAAGTGCTCACATAAAAGAAACAAAAAAAGTCTTATGGAGTGGAGGGGGAGATGGGGGAAGGAGCAGAGGAATGAGTGAGCCTTACTCATCAGAATTGGCTCAAAGAGGGAATAACATACACACTCAAGTGGGAAAGTGGGAGGGTAAGGAGATACGTGTATGTGTGTGTGCGCACGCACGCGCAGAGGCAAAGGAAGGGAGAATAGATTGGTGGAGGGGACAGTAAAAAGAAGATCACTTTTGAGGAGGGATAGGGTGAAGGAAGATAGAAAACAGAGGGTAGGGAATAAGATGGAGAAGAATACAGTTAGCAATAGTAACTGTGAAAGAAATGATGAGCAGGATGCTTTCAGAAGGACATATGAAAAATGCAAACCATCAACAGAAGAAGTAGCGATGGCATCTGAATACAGATTGAAGTGTAATTTTATTTGTTAGCTCCCCTTTCTAAAGTTATTTTGTCTATTTTCTTTCACAAGCTGACTAATGTGAAGAAGTTTTGCATAACTGCATATGTAAGACTTGTTTTGAATTGCTGGATTTCATAGGGAGGGTTGAGGAGGGAGTGAGGGAGAAAATTTAGAACACAGGTTTAAAATAATGAGGAAATTATTTTTTTTTTATTTTTTTACATGTAACTTGGGGAAAATTCTAAATAAAATGAAAATTTAAAGCAAATAAAAAGAAATAAAAAAGAAGACTGGTAGACTCAGTTTGAGAATGGGCACAGTCTATGATCTAAATGTTCATTTTGTAACTCCTTATGCCCCTTTAGCTGTTTTTCCTAAGATGATAGTAAAGGAGTAGTAGGCCTTCTAAGGCACAGGTGATTTTATTTTCACCTACATGATATAACCTCAGAATATTCCTGTAACTCTTAGTATAATTTTGAGCAAGTCATTTCCCCTAGGTTGGCCTCAAATGAGATGATTTAGTGTTAAATAACCTCTATGGTTCATTATAGCTCTAAAATTCTACGATCTGGGATTCTAATATTCAATTATCCTTGCTATCTCCTCTGTGATTTTTTCTGTTCAGTAACCAGGACCATGGCAGGTTTTCTTATTTTCTACGCAATTTGGTCATACACTATGAGAAAGGGAAAACAAAACAAGTTTCCAGAAGGATATACATGAATGAGAGATCCATTTCCTTATCAAAGAAAGGAACTTAGAGATCATCTAGTAGTGTAACTCATACCTGAACTGAAAATGGATAAAGAATTCTCCTTTTTTCTTCACATACAAAGAGAACATAGCCAAGGGTATAATGGACCAAGCTTATACTGAAAGTTATAGTGTTGAATTTTCTATGTATGTATTTATATCTTGAAAATCAGCAAATGCTACAAATCAGGCCTTTATTGTTTTGTTGAACATCTATACTGAAGTGATGGAGAAAACTTTAATAAAACAGAATAAACTAAGAAGTTGTATTGTATGCATATGAGTTGGTAGTTGGGGCAGTTAGATGGCACAGTGGATAGAGCACTGGCCCTGGATTCAGGAGTACCTGAGTTCAAATCCAACTTAACACTTAATACTTACTAACTGTGTGACCCTGGGCAAGTCACTTAACCCCAATTGCCTCACTAAAAAAAAAAAAAAAAAGAAAAGAAAAGGAAAAAAAAAAGAGTTGGTAGTTAGACATTTACCAGCATGGCTTTGGATGTGTAAATATTTTGAAATGTTAAAAGAACTATATTTATAGGTTTCATCTTAAAAATTATCATCATCATAGGATTATTGCTATTTTCCCATAGATCCAGAGGATAATGCTGAGCTGAATTCCCAGCTTCCCCTGTAAACTTATAATCTTCATTTTAGTCCATATGTAAGCACAATTATGTAATCATGATTCTATGAACATTTGCAATGGTAGAAGGGATTCTCATTTTGATTCCATGTTGCATTGCTTTAGAGGAGCCATCACTATTAATGGGAAAAGCTGGTTAATCAATGTTTTGCTTTGCCAAAATAAAAGAGAGTGAAATAGTTTAACCATTAATGAACCAGCTCTTCTTATTAGGGCACTCATTTTTATTCATTTCCAAACAGAAGTCTATGAGAGCCTTAATCCCTAAGAAAAAAGGGAAAGGTTTTATTTAAATTGATTTAAATAGAAGAACAACTTTGAGATTTTAAATAGTACCCAAAGATAGATTAATGATTAAAAACATCATTATTATATATGAAAAGATATATTTTAAATAGATAACAGAGTCAATGCTATTTATAAGAATGACTAATAATAAATAGTAGGGAATATACGAAGAAATGTGGCATACTGGATAAAGAGATAGCTATAGAGTGAAGAAAACATTGATTCAGCTCTTGCTTCTGACACATACTGACTATGGCTTGGGTAATTCACTTAACCTCCAGTCCCAGGACACTCCAAGACTATCAGTTGCAGATAAGTTATTCATTTGTATCATTAGATGTTCCTTTGCAAGGATTCCCTATAATGATGAAATCACAAGTGTGAAAGAAACCAAAACAAGACAGATGTATATATGCAAATAGTTTATGGCATTAAGTATTATGGATTATTTTATTTTGATTATGTATGCCAAAATGATCTGGAGAATAAAGGGTACTATACCATATTATAAGGTATATACATAATAATGAAGATAAATCTTGAAAGATATCAAACTAAATAAATATATTAAAAATGGTTCTCTCTACTTAGAGACTTTCTAAAGCTTAAGTTAGAATGGGAAATTGCTACAAAACAGGAGAAAGTAATGTACCTGGAAAAGTATATGAATAATAAAAATGCAAAAGAGAAAGAAGAATCAAATTGAGGAATGCAAAGGAGTAGAAGATGGGAATGAAGAGACATAAAAAGGGGAGAGGGGGCAAATTTAAAGAGTACTTTTTCTTAATTCACCAGGGGAATTTATTAGACTGTGAGGGCCAAATTTAATATTTGGAGAATTAATTGAGTGGCTCACCATAATATTGATGTCCTGGAAATAATGAGGGACCTCTAGGTCCAAAGCTCCCTCCCCTCTGAACTGCCTTTTTAGATATTTCTCCTAGACCAATAAGAAAGGAGTCTAACAGCCTCTTTTCTACCAACAAATAAGTTTTTATTAATGGGAATGAAATAAACAGCAAAGGTGAAATTAATAAAATCAAAGACAAGAGAATAGAGAAAAAGAAATACGGATAATCCTTCTAACTCTAACCTAAGTCTAAACAATCACCCAACTCTCTTCCAGTTCAGCTAATTCAATAAAACAGGACCCACCACCTGGGGTCCGTAGCTTCGATGGAAAACCAGCTTGCAGCCAGGGCCCACAGAACTGCTTGCATGCACCAAAAGAGAGGGAGACACTTCAGAAGGGACTGAGACTCCCCTCAGCAAGCATTTACACTTCCTCCCCCAAAAGGGGAGATCCTTCAAAACTGCCTGTGGAGAGTGGTTTCTCCTGCTGACATCAGCATCATATATCACTCAGGGCAGGCCAGGTGTGGCTCATCCCAGTCAGTCAGCCAAATTCCAATAATCTTACCACTGTTCTCCCCAGTTAGTGGTGCAAGCCATAATACTTGAATCAATTATTTATTTGTTTGGTTTTTGTTTGTTTATTCATTCATTTACTTAAATATTTGTTTATTTATTCATTCATTTACTTATTTGTTGTTTGTTTACTGGGCAATGAAGCTTATGTGACTTGCCCAGGGTCACACATCGAGTTAAGTGTCTGAGGCAGGATTTGAATTCAGGTCTTCCTGAATCCAGGGCAGGTGCTTTATTCACTGTGCCACTTAGCTGCCCCCACATTTGAATCATTTAAAAATAGATTGGATGGGGGGGCAGCTAATTTTTATAAGGAAGAATTCTGTACTCCATGAGGCTTGCCTTAAATAACCTAATAGATCTTTTTTTTTTTTTTATTAATTTCTAGGTGTACAGGAAGAACTAAAAGAAACTAATTCAACTTGAAGAATAGGAAAAATTACGTACAATTATGATTGTGTTGCTTCTAATTATTCTATTCTCTAAAGGACAGCAATTTCTTTTGTGTCCCCCATGGCATCCTTGACAGAAATCTGTAAGCTTTGGCACTTCAGAAATTATTTCTTATTTCTATGAACCATCAACTCATACTAGTTTACAAGCAATGGTTTTGTAAACAAGAAAGTGTTCTAGTTAATGAGTGAAATAGAAAGGAAACAAAGTCCCTGACTTCAAGGGTCTTCCATTTTGGTGAAAGAGATGAATTCAAAATTAATGAACAGTATATTAGATCATATGCTGAGGCTTCTAGGTGCTATAGAGCAGTGATTCCTGGACTTCAAATCAGGAAGGCCTGAATTCGAATTCTGATTCAGACAGTTATTATGCTAAGAACCTGAGCAGGTCACTTCATCTCTCTCAGGCTCAATTTCCATATTTGTAAAATGGAGAAAATAAAAGCACTTTTCTTATAACACTGTTGTGGGACATAAACTACATAGTCAATATATGTAAAGTACTTTGCAAATATTAAGGTAATAATTGAATGCATGCTATTATATAGTGGTTATGAGGGTTAAGTATATGGTAAAAATAATAAGTGTTTATTTATTTACTGAGTTGAAAATGATATAGTAAAATGAGGGTGAAGGGGCCAAAGGACTAAGAGGCTGAATGATTGCAATGAGAGGTCACTGGATTTATAGTCAGGAAGACCTAAATTCAGATCTTTTCTCAAGAGGTTGCTGTGTTACTCAGGAGCAAAATTTTTAAACTCTCTGTACCTTAATTATTCCATCTGTAAAATATGTGGAGCTGGACTCATTGGCCTCTAAGGTAATTCCCATCTCTAAATCTGTGACCCTATAATACTGTGAAGAGAATAAATATTCCTCAACTGGACATTCATGTCTCTAGGTCAATCTTGCTATCATCTCAGACTTAGCAAGTAACTCCCATGACTATTCTAAATAGTCTGTCTCTTAATTCTCACATCTCCATTGGCTTTCTCCCTGCTCCATGTATCAGTCCCTCTCTCCCTCCCTCTCTGTATCCCTGAACTATCCCTGCCCCCCCCATATCTGTCTCTTATCTTTCTGTCTGTCTCTTCATAAATTTGTATTGGTAAGTTTCCTCTACAGAAATTATCTATAACATTTAAGTCACAAGTGTGATACCTACTGTATGATTAATTATGAAAATCATCTAAATCATTGGGCCTTCAAGATGGTGGAGGACAGGCAGTGACTCCTCAGAGCTCTTTCCCAAATCTCTCCGAATCCCTTCAAATAGTGAGATAAGACCATACCAAGAGTAGCAGAACCCACAAAAGGATGGGGTGAAATTATTTTCCAGCCAAAGATGGCTTAGAAGAAGAGCAGGAGGGGTCTGTTGTGCTGAGGCAGGAGTGCAACCCAACCATGAGGTCAAGCCAACACAAATCCAGCCCCAGACAGGCTTCTCCAGAGAAAGATACCTCCAGAGCCTCTGAATTGGCTGCAGTGCCAGCTTCTTCTAGAACTCAGCTCATGGTCTGATGAGAGGGATGAGTGATTAGCCACGGGGAGATTACAGGGGTCTCTGCTTGCACTGAGGCAGAACTCAATTGTTTTACCCCTTTTGCAAACCAGAAAAGAGCCTTAAATGGCAGCAGCCCAGGTGGGAGAGGGGCTCAGGCTCAATGGAGCTATCAATCCAGCAAAAAAAAAAAAAATTGTTTTCTGGTTGAAGAGCAAGTAGGCCTGCAGTCATTTTCTGACCAGAGCACAGGCCAGGCAAGTAAAGAACATGCCTCTCCTGAAACTGTACCACCTGAGATCCCTTGAAACTTGGGACAGTGCAGCCTGGAAGCAGTTTCCCACTTTAGAAGGAGTTAAAAGTCAAGGAAAAGACAGGAAGGATGAGCAGACAGAGAAATATGTAGATCATAGAAAGTTTCTTTAGTCACAAGGAAGATTGAGGTACCCCCTCAGAAGAGAATAGCAATGTCAGGGCTCCTACATCCAAAGCTTCCAAGAAAAATATAAATTGGTATGAGGCCATAGAGCTGCTCAAAAAGGACTTTGAAAATAAAATAAGAGAGGGAGAGGATACAACAGAGATTCAACAACTCTCTGAAGAAAATAATTGCCCAAGAATTAGGATTGAACAAATGGAAGTCACTGAGTTTATGAGAAACCAAGACACAATAAAGCAAATCCAAATGAATAAAATAAATAGAGGGCAATGTGAAATATCTTCTTGGAAAAACTGCTGACCTCAAAAATAGATTGAGGAGAGATAATTTGAAAATTATGGGACTACCTGAAAACCATGATCAAAAGAAGAACTTAGACATCATCTTCCAAGAAATTGTCGGGGGGGGGGGGGGTGGTGGCTAGGTGGCGCAGTGGATAAAGCACTGGCTCTGGATTCAGGAGTACCTGAGTTCAAATCCGGCCTCAGACACTTGACACTTACTAGCTGTGTGACCCTGGGCAAGTCACTTAACCCCTATTGCCCCACAAAAAAAAAAAAAAGAAAAAGAAAAAAAAAGAAAGAAATTGTCAGGGAAAATTCCCCTGATATTCTATGAACAGAAGGTAAAATAGAAATTGAAAGAATCTACCAATCACCTTTTGAAAGAGATCCCAAAACGAAAACCTCCAGGAATATTATACCCAAATTCCAGAACTCACAGATCAAGGAGAAAATATTGCAAGTAGCAAAAAAGTAACAATTCAAGTATTGTGGAGCCACAGTCAAGATAGCCCAAGATCTAGCAGCTTCTACATTAAAGGAACAGAGGGCATGGAATATGATATTTCAGAGGGCAATGGAATTGGGATTTCAGCCAAGAATCACCTACCCAGAAAAATAGTATAATTTTTCAGAGAGAAAAAAATGGGACATCAATGAAAAAGAAGACTTTCAGGTATTTGTGATGAAAAGACCTGAACTGAATACAAAATTTGACTTTCAAATGCAAGACTGTTAAGAAGCATAAAAGGGTAAACAGGAAAAAGAAATCAAGAGGGATGTTAAAAGGTTAAATTGTTTACATTCCTAAATGGAAAGATGATATGTCTAACTTGTAAGAACTTTCTCAGTATTAAGGATGATGATATAAATAAACTTAGACAGAGGGCACAGGTGGGAATGGATTATGAAGGGAAAATATCTGTAAAGAATTTACTTTTTTTATCTTCTTTTTGTGGGGCAGTTTGGGGTTGGTTGGCATGCCCAGGGTTGAGCAGTAGTTGTGTCTTAGGCCAGGTTTAGCCGTAGGTTGTACTGGGTGGAGTATGTGCTTTGTCCACTGTGTAAAATTGAAGGGTTAGTTCCTTTATCTGAAGTTATGTTTTTGTTTGTTTTCTTTCACAACATGGCTAATGTGGAAATGTTTTTTAATGACAGTTCATTTATAGCTTATATTGAACTGTTTGAGTTCTTTGGGGTATGGGGAGATAGGGAGGAAGAGAATTTGGGACACAAAGGTTTTTTTTTTAAATGATGTCAAAATTTGTATTTACATGTAGTTTTGGAAAAATAAAAGTTTAGATCATTAAAAAATAATAACAAAAATAAATAAATAAATAAATCACTGGGCCCTTTTAAAAGCCCAACCTTATATTTGTAAGCTATTTTCTGGCTATATAGCTGTAGACATCTTGTGGTTTTATTTTAAAAGTTTACATTGGGGAAGCTAGGTGGTGCAGTTGATAGAGCACTGGTCTTGGAGCAAATCCAGCTTCAGAAACTTGACACATATTAGCCGTGTGACCCTGGGCAAGTCACTTAACCCCAATTGCCTCACACAAAAAAATTACATGAACATTTATTAGTGGATTAGTCTATACTTTTCTCTTGGTGCTTTGTGTTTTCCTCTTTTCAACATCAGGAATATATTATCACTCATTAAACATTTTTTTTTAGAGTTTCCTTTAAGTCTAGTAAAATAATTATTCAAATATAAATATTGTTTTATAATTAACAAGATTCACTTTAAGTCAATTTCTTTTTCAGAGTATGTTTCCTCCTTTTTATCATATTGTATTTCATTGATGCCTTGCTTGATTTTCTTTTCAGAGACTGGATTAAGATCTTGAATTCTCTATTTTTTGTACTTGTTTTATTTTATTTTTTTAATATAGGAATATTTTAGTTTTGTAGCTACTCATTCAATTTCTTTCATTTTTTCTGTTTTCCTCATTCCACATATTTATATCATAATTCAGTTAATTTTTCTTTATTTCTTCCATCTGCTGAAAATTCACTTCATTTTTAAAGTTCATTCAATTTCCCTTTTCCTTTCTTGATCAGAATACCTAATAACATATCTTTCATTAGTCTTTTTAAAATCTGATTTCAATTTGATAAGCTTTGCAGTCTTTTTTATTTTCAAGTTTATTTCTCTTGTAATTTGCATGGCTTTTTCTTATGAACCTCTTTTAGAGTTGTTAATTTATTTTCCACTCTCATCAATGTTTTCTTTTTGTATTAAAAATATTTCAGATATATTTTCCTCAGAACCTTAGCTGGGCAGCATAAATATGGATGTTTCATTTCTCTTTTGTCATATATTTAACACAATTAAATATTTTTATCCATTCATTACGCTATGATATTATTAACACTCCTTTTTATATCTCTGTCTTTACCTCATATTTCCTTTATTAATTACTATATTTGATGTGTAAAAGGTAGATTATGTTATTTTTAAATTTATTATTCTTCTAAGCCCTTACTAAATGCTCCATTTTAAATGTAGATTCCTAAGAAACATGCATATTATTTAATATAATTTCCTTTGATTTTAGCCAAATGTTTTGATAAAATATCATTAATGTCCTTTTGTGAAAAGACAGAGACATATGATTAGGCCAGAGGTGTCAAATACCCAGCCCACTGAGTTTCAGCCTGCAACACTTCCAAATGTCGCCTAAAGTAGGTAAAAATATAATTGGGAAAGATTTAACAAAGTAAATAAAATAGAATAAGATATAGAAAATGCCAAACAGGTTGATACTACTAGGTTAGACAATGGTACAAATCCATAATATGGATTTAGCATTTAATGGTCATACCAAAGATTTATAATATATGGTTCCATTTCATTTATCAAGAGGTTTCCAGTACAGTATTCCTAGGTATCTCAGCCTTATTTTATGCCAATGTTTAACTTTTCTTTCTTTTAACAATGATTTGGATTGAAAATTTAAGATTGGCACATAGGTAAGGAAACTCATGTGCTAGATAATAGTCAATAGGATTAGGTTAGTTTGAACATAATATGATGAAGTTTTATGGGGTTAAATGTAAACTTTGCCACTTTTGTTCTATGCTGTAGAAATGATCTTGGGGTTTCAGGGGTCTGCAAGTTTGATTTAGTATAATATAGTGGACCAAAAAAAAAAAAGGAATATGTTCCTGGATTGCAATAAGAAATGTGTAGCTTTCTAGAATAGGGAGTAAGCTACCCTGGTCAGAGTACATGGGCAATACCCTTTCTCAAACCTGGTCATGGCATCTTCAATAAATTGCAGAATTTCAGAGGAAGACAACAGTTCTCCCAAGTGTTCCATGCCCACCTCAGATTTCAAACTCATTTTTGATTGTAGTCTAGAATCTCCCTCCCCTTAATTAAAGGAGGAACTAAAGGAAGCACCCAATATACTGCATGAATTGGCATAGAACTGCTCATTTTATTTACAGAAAAAAAAATTATGGCCCTAGAAATCACAGAATACATTGCAGATGATCAGAATGTAATTATGTAGCTTAACTTCTCACTACAGTATAGTATTGTCTAGGAGGCCAGTAACCCAGCCTCAGTGGAATGTATTGAATGTAAGACTCTTAATTAGTCATTTTACATTTCAGCTTATGGTTTTGCTGATTTTGCGGCTCTACTGCTACTGCAAGTGCTCAAGTAGCTGCTGCCCAGGTATCATCATCTGCTTGCTAATGCTCATGTCCTCTTTCTTTTCCATGATGTTCAAATTCTTGGTTAAGGGGAAAACACTCACTGCCTTGTGAGATATAGCAAAGCTGTCTGCAAAGGATAACAGAGCAAAAAGTTGCCCCATCCCAGGCACTGACTGGCTTAGCAAAGGTCATATATTCATGGTAAAGGATGAGACTATTTTTTTTATCCAACTTTTCTAGACAGATCCCCCCATGCTAATGGTTTGGAGTTATCAGGAAGAGGAGATTTGGGGGTATCCATAGTAGCTACATATATACCAGGCTCAGAAACTATTTAAAAGACTTTTTACCATGACAGGAGTGGGAGGGCAGAGTGTGGAAGCAAAGAGGTGGTCAGTTTGGAGCCAGTTTGTATTGGCCTATAAGATAATCGTTAAATTTTCAGAGTGAGCATTTATATCTTAGACATTGGAAAATGCCAGAAATGTTTTGCAGATTGTTTCAAAATCATGATGGGGGAAATGTTAGCATTGAGGATTAAAATAAAAAGCATCATGCTTTTGGGGGAGCTAGTTATTAAATATTTTCCAGCACATAACTAGGTAGAATGAAATAAATGTGTTATTATATTATGCAAAGGGAGAGAAAAAGTAATATGTGTTTACCTGTGACTGTGCATGCTGCCACTATAGGAAGTTTAGAAACTTTTCATTGCTACAATGAATACTCATCATAGCTCCTCAATATCTTTATCTCTGTACATTAGAAACATGATTTGAACCCAGATCTTGGAATCTTTCTTGATGCCATCTATGTAGTTATCTTTTACCATGTTCTTATAATAGTAAAGACAAAGGTGCCTAGAATCATGTCTCATGCTATAAAATGCAGTGTATGTCTGACTGCCATTAGAGGCTTTTGTGAGAATACAATTAAATCAGCAATACTGAACATTTACTTGGTAAAAGCTAATCAATATTTTACTAGCCTAAGGGTCCATGTCTGCAGTTAGTGATAAGAAATGGAAGTTATTATTGCTTTAAGGAAAAAATAACACTTTGGGTCAATAAAAAAATAAAAACTGATATAAAATAACTTATTTAAAATGAAGCAAAACAAATATTTAATATTTTGAGTTAATCATTTATTGAGTTCTTAAAGGACTATTTATGATCTTGTCTTGAAAAATATTCTGATTCTATTGAGACAGTTACTAGCACAGCTGCTTTCTGAAAGCATGCCTATGTTTACAATAGCACTAACCACTAAGTGTTACAATGACCTTTATTTTACTTTTGAGGGGTGAAAATGGGGGTTATTCTTTATTGTACATAAAGTGGATTTCCTTTTTTAAAACCTCTGGGATAATGAGAAGCAATGAGGTACAAAGAAAAGGGTACTGGATCTGCAGTCAGAGGGCCTGGATTTGAATCTCAGCTCTGGCACTTAATCCGTCAGCTTGGTTAAGCAGATTAGCCTATATAGGCTTTAGTTTCAAATTATATAAAATTAAGGAGTTGGGATAAATGACCCTATAGTTCATTTTCAGCATTTCTGATTGTTTATTGAGTCCTACAAAGGCATCGCTTACAGACTGAAGAGGAGGTAGGGAGGAATTCTGGATGATTAATCATCAAGGATGACTTAGGAGAGTAGGCTGAACTGTTTTCCTGAAAGGGGAGACATATTCATGGAACTTAAGAGTAGCACTGAAAATGAGCTGAAGTCTTAAACTGATGCAAGGACCAATTGGCATCATGGTCACTGAAAGAAGAAAGCGTTCTTATAGACTTCAGAAAAAAATAGCCACAAGAGCACTAAGTTCCAAAGGAAGCACCAGTCATCTAGACCTCATGACCATTCAGATTCATTGCCTCAAAAGAGAAACTAGGCCTACCTCCTAGAACATTAAATATAGACATTGAGTTTCATCCATGAATGGACTTATATGGTGAATTTCTTTCAGTCAAAGCATTTGGGACAGAAGGAATAGGTCCAAGATACACAGAATAGAAGATCCCAGGTGCACTGCCAAGTGTGCAAAAAAGGCATTAATGTGGTCAATCTCTTTTTGCCTATAGCTTTGTGGTAGAATCTTTGGTGTGGGGGGAGATATGGGAAGAATCCTCCCTTAAACAGGGACTCCATTGCTAATGGTAATATTTTATTTTGGGGGGGTGTATTGGCTAGATTTATGTTATTAATTAATTAATTAAATAATTAAATAATTTCATTCATTCATTCATTTATCTGTTTGTTTATTTGTCTGTGTCTAGATATTTTTAAGGTTTATTTGTTACCTGCTTGCTCATTTATTTATTTATTCATCCATCCATCCATTTATTTATTTGTGTTTATTTGTCCATTTATTTTTTATTTGCTTGCTTGTTTATTTACGCATTAATTTATTCATGCTTATTTATTTGCTTGGTTTTTGTCTGTTTATTTCAGTAAATACTCCTTTATTTAAAGTTTTGAGTTCCAAATTTTTCCCTTCTTCCCTCCCTTCCCTCTCCCCTCCCTGAAGCAGTAAGCAATCACATATAGATTATACATGTACAATTATATCAAACACCTATCACCTAATATTAACAAAAAGATTCCAAAAGAAGCTGAAAATCCTTCAAGCCTTAATAAGAATCTTGATAATATGATATGACATCCAGTCAGGGAAAGATTGGGCTAGCCAAAAAAGGGAGAATCAAAGATTAGTTTTATTCTATCTGCATTAAAAAAAAAATCTTGCAAATTTGGGTCTTTCCTCTTTCACTAGTTTTAACCTTTGAATGTTTCTTACTAGCAATTAATTCTACATAGAGTACCTACATATAGATACTCTATGTAAGAGGGATAAGGATTTGGGGAATGTTGGAAATTTTCTTTTCATTGGGATAACTGCTGGGTAAAGGAATTTCAGTTTAAAGTACAAAAGACTTGTGAAGAACAATGCTATCTACATCCAGAGAAAGATCTGATAAATGGTAGGATATATAGAATGACTTTACACACACACAAACACATATACACACGCATTTTTTGTCTAATGGTAACCATCTATTGAGTTGGAAGTAGAGTATGAAGAAAAAAGAAAAAAAGTTATGTAATAACTTTATTATATATCTAAAAGAAATAGCAAGTTGTATGTAATAGATTTACAGTTTCATGTGCAATATTCTTTTATTTTTCTATTCTGTTATGTAAATGTGTTTTTTAATTTTAAAGTTCAGAATAAAATAAAAATACAAAAGAATAAAGTGAACATTCTCATAGCATTAATAAAAAAATATAAGCAAATAGTACTATTCTCAAAGAAGGAAGATAGTGGGATCTGACCAGAGTCAAAAACAGACCCTGGGAATTTGCTAGGAGAGACCCTAATCATGGCACCAGCCTTAGTGCTCAGAAACAATATACAGTCCTCTAACTTGGAACTGACTAAGCCTTTGCCCCCATTCCCTTAATGGAGTCCCAAGTTTGGGTTTAATTCTATGATAAGCATTTGTCTATGAAGGTTAAAATTGCCAAAAAATGATTTTTCTAACAACTCTGCATTAGGAAGTGATACCAAATTTGCAGGTTTTATTGGTCACAGTTTGTGCAAGTAGCCAAGTGTAGCTTATCAATTCAAAACAAACCAGGGTGTAGCTGCAAATATTTGTAATTTCTAGAATGTGAAGTTAGACTGATGGCCATCCTCCATAAATTATTTAAATCTCCATTCAGGCATTTATGTGGTATACTAACAAACATACCCCAATTCCAAAAACAAGTATATGTTATATGTGTAAGCTGCATAGTATATTTTAAAAACTGAACTATTTCCTTTGGAAAATTAAAAAAAAATATTTAAATCATATACTGTATAAGAAATAGCCCTTCAGATAATCATTGGGTAATAAGGATTTATCAGATTTATCCACCACTTTTGAAGCCATGTCAGAAATCTGATTCAAGGTTTCTATGAAGGGTCTAAACAGTTTCAAAATTAAGATCATTGTGACTTAACTTTTAATAACGGAGATATTATGGTGTGCATCAAAAACACTGAGCTAACAGCAAAAGATATTGGTTTGAGTCCCACCCAAGTCTGGAATAACCTAGTTGGGTGACCTTAGTCAAATCTGGACCATAACTCCCACATCAACTAAATGAGGCAGGTGGAAGATAAGAATTTTAAAATATGCCTCCATCCCTTCTTTGAAGAGTTTGCAGTCTATGAATGTGGAATAGTCATTTTGATGATCAGTGTGTAGTTGTGTTGAGTTGTTTCTTTTTGTTTCAATTGACAGTGCACTGGGGAGTGAAGATGTATATTCAGAAATGGATGCAAAGTTAAAAAAAAGAAAAAAGAAATGGAAGTGTGTAGTTTTGATAAATGGTGTCAAGTGCAAATAGAAATGGGGTGGGGGAGGGCAATAAACAGTTCAAGAGGATCTTTCATACATACTAATGAGAAAGCCACATAGTAACACTATATATATTCTATTTTATTTTTATTTTATTAAATATTTCCCATTTAAAGACAGATATTCAGACAGACAAAACCAAATTCTTAAACAACATGTCCAAGTACCTCACTTCTCCACTGGATGTTTGGTTTATACATTTTATAAAAACTGAGAATTGCTTAATGATCTGAATCAATTAGTTCAGATTATAAAAAAGTATGCATTATGAGGACTTTAGCTTTTACCATTCTGACACCTGGTTCTCTTGGACATTTGCTTCTCATTTATTTGTTGATCTGGCTTTTTTATTAAAATAGATTTTGTACTTTGTACAACCCCAGGTATTTAGGTGGTGCAAAAGTACACCCTTGCAATATTAATGGTTGTTAAGAGATGAAATCTGAGAGTCATTCATATTACATTCATAGTACATTGGTAATTAACCCAGTTAGCTGTGATATTAAAACTGAATGGCCTGGGGTAGCTAGGTAGCACAGTGGATAGAGTACCGGCCCTGGAGTCAGGAGGAACTGAGTTCAAATCCGGCCTTAGACACTTAACACTTACTGGCTGTGTGACCCTGGGCAAGTCACTTAACCCCAATTGCCTCACAAAACAAACAAACAAACAAACAAACAAAAAAACCTGAATGGCCTGAATTGTTTCCACTGAAGTTTTTTTTAGTTTCCTTTTCTATATGTTTCCAATAAAGCTTTAGCTGTTCATAGTGTACTTGATGCCATTTAACATCCTATAGTGTCTCCCATATTATGAAGGAAAGACATTTTTGTTCATTAGAGTTTTAGATTTATGTCTATGTAAGTCATATTCTATTACTTATAATATTAGTTAGTAGTCATTAAGGTTATATATGGTAAACCTCTATTGACCAGAACACAGTTTCTAACCATTTTGGATATATGTATGTACATATGTACATATATGTGTATTTGCACACATATGTACTCTTATTCTTGTTATTATTATTATTAGGGGAAGGGGTTATAGACAGAAAATGTCATTTTCAAAATGTTTTGATAAATTCTCAAATAAATTTTGAAATGGATTTTCAGTTGGGTAAAGTTTCAAAAATGATATCATCAAGATGAATGAATAACCTATACCAGTTGAGCTCCTAATAGAGCAGGAGTGTGACCAATCAAAAATTTCTTCTGTCTTACAGTTTGGGGAAAAATATTAAGAATTAATTCCTATGATTCATTTTTGAAAAGATCAGTTTGAAAAAACATGTCATCCTTCCCATATCTTCATTTATGGGAAATAATGAATAAACCTAATATGCTAGCAAAGTGTGATAAACATGATTTAAAAGTATTGTAATGGACACATTGGTTATTTTACATTCTTATATTTTAGATGGTCTTTAGATGTGGAGAATAACCTATACTCTGATGTAATGGAACATATGTTAACTTAGTCTTGAAATGTTATTTGGGAGCCCTCATATGTTAGGAAACATCTATAGAACACACAATTTAATCTTCCTAACTCTAAAAATCAGTTCTCTATTTACTATACAGGGAATACATAACCTAAAATCTAAGCCTACAAATCTACCAATTTATAGGAGGCGCAGCTTGAAGTGAGGGAGGAGAAGCAGTGAGTATTCTAAATACCTAGACCATTTCTCCTCGTCTTCACCCTTCTCACCTTATAGTACATCAGTATACTATGCCTTCATCTCTGGCCAAAAGATGTATATGTGAATGAAAAGAGGAAATAAACTAAACTTCCATTCCTCAAAGTGGATGTTATTCACCTACATATTAAGCACTGATAGGAATAATATATTAAGAAAGAAAAAGTTATCCAAGTTATCATCGAAATACAAAAAAGTACAAATGTACTGAAATACCCTGAGAAGTACTCTTCATAAATCTATCAGTCCCTAATAGACTAAAAGATTCCCTACTACTAATGGAATTATAAAGCCCCTACCAGTAAAAATCAATGCTGGTGTGAATGGATTCCCAAATTCTGGCAATAAAGGGAATCTTCCCAGGTTAGCTTAATCCAGGTTAAAATGGGTTTGAGAGATCAGAGTCTGAGTTATGATATAGTCAAAGGACCTCTTGGGAGATTGCTGGAATTCTGAAACTGTCAAGATTGCAGACCCATTTTATTCTCCCTGATGTAGGTCCACATAGCTTAGCCGAGTGCTAATACTCCTTCCCCAAATTCTTGTATATGAGTGGCTCAGGATCACGAAGATAGTATTATAATTAATTCCACTTTTTAGAAGTATTCATGATATTCTTCAGTTTTTAATATCCATCAAGATTCTCAAATACATAAATGGATCTGGAATCTCATTGATTTGGGTGTCTCCTTTCATGATACAACTCATCCATTACTGTACACATGTTTTAGGCTATGCCTAACTCAGTCCTTTGGTAATTTAGGTTCTATACTAGAATGCAATGTGACATATATTCCATTCAACAATTAATAAAATATTTACCAAGTCACAGAAGGGGAAGTCTATTCAACAAAGATATGCATTGAGAACACCATAAAATTACTTAGCTAAGCAAATCTCCTTTACCTCTAGGTTGCTCAGGATGGTTCACCAGCCAAGTACAAATGAGACTAAATTTCTCTGTGGTTGTTTTATGTTTAGAAGATCAAGGAATGATATAAATACCCAAAATTTTGTCCCCTGACACAGTGAAATCTCATAGATAAATTCAATACCAATGGAGAAAAACTAATCTCCATGGGAATGGGGAATTTGAATATCACTCCCATAATATTGTATGATTCTTTTCTATGTCCATAAGTTCTATAAAGACTATCCTTATTTTTTTCCTGACATAACAAGAAAAACAGTAGAGTACACTGATTTCATACCTGTCATTAGATGTGAAACTATCCCATGTTCTTTTCCTATTATATATTTCCTAAAATATGTGTTTCTCCTATTGCTTTTCAAAGAGCCCCATTGATTTTGTTTCAGCTGACTCACAAAACAAAAATAACAACAAATGTGGCTCTTCATAACTCTCAGTAAAATGGATTCATTTTAAATTTTTTCAGAAACTGTTTTGTTCCATGTCTCATGGCCATAAACACAAACAAACAAACAACAAGAAAATAAGGGTATAAAAATGGTATTAAAATGGTCCTTTTTTTCCTGGTTGATGCATGGGTCATAAAAGGCACTATGCAAGTTCTTGAAGGTAACCCAGACAACTACCATTTCCTCTTTAACTCTGAAATCATTTCTTTGTTTGGGCTTTTTTTTTTCCTTCGGGGCAATTGGGGTTAAGTGACTTGCCCAGGTCACACAGCTAATAAGTGTTAAGTGTCTGAAGCTGGATTTGAACTCAGGTACTCCTGAATCCAGGGCCAGTGCTCTATCCACTGTGCCACCAAGCTGCCCCTGAAATAATTTCTTTCTGTTTGAACTCTTTTGAACTCACTGTCCATTGTGTCCCAGATAAACGAACACACACATACACATGCATGCATACTATGTAAGAGAAGTTTAAAAGTTCTTTATTTAATTGCATATTAATAACTTGCTCAAATATCCTATTTATCCACTTGGTCATTCTTGTGAGGATGGTCGGGCCAAGCTTTATTGAGTATAAATCTCCCTGATGGCTTACAGCATTTGCTACTACTAAGAGAAGGTCAATTATAGATAGGAGCCTCTGGAGGACCTCACTACCTAGAGGTGATCACCATTCCATTTGGACAATGTGCTGGATGTACTCCATCATAATGATGACCACTCACACAATGTTTATGATCAGAGGGTTGTTGAACAAGTTAAATTCTATTTTTGTAAAAAAAAAAAGGGGGGGAGGGATGAATCAAATCTCATAATATACATTTTTGACCTTACTGTTGAAACCAGATTCAATGAAATGTTGTTATGTAAACTTCAGTTCTGCCTATGAAATTATTGATAAATATTAGTCATTATTACCATCATCATCATCATCATCATCAAGAGAATATTTTACAACAGCAAAATGTTAAAATGGGGAAAAGGGCTAGCACTTAGGGACAAGCAAGACCTTGATTCAAAGTTTGCTTTCAGCTGTTCATCATCTTTGTTACTGTAGATAGGTCAGTTAACCTCTCTGTTTCTCTGGTTCTTCATGTATAAAAATAAGGATAGTAAAAATAATACCTGAAATAACTAATTATTTAGGCTTATTGGAAGTATTAAATGAGATCATGCATCAAATGTTCTTTGAAAAACAACTACTGAATAGAAATATCTTCTTTTTATTATAGTAAATCCATCCCTAACCACAGGTATCATGAGATATATTCTAGGGCAAGCATTACCTAAAAGAGATTGACATTTTTGGATCAGGACAACATGACCCATTCTAGTCACAATGATTAAGAAAACAAACTTTATCTTTTGTGTTATTCTTTTCCTTTTAAGGGCCTCTTTCCCCCATTTGGATGCCTCAGGTTGCCTACTATCATGCCCTGCTAGAAAAGGGATCTGTGTCCTCAATTTTTTCTGATGCTCTCCTTCCCTTTAAAATGCCTTATCCCATTCCCTTTCGGTCTTCCTAGGTGATTGTTTAACTAATCTGATAGACTAATTAATTTGTGCTAATGGTTTAATGGATGATAAAGGCTTGAAATGTTTTCCCCCATGTAATATATATGCATTTGAATAATAAGATATCAATAATAAAGTCCTTATTTTTTATTTTACAAAATAATTGACAACTTTGCAAAATACTTTTGTGAATAGTATTTTATTTGATTCTAATAACCCAGTAAAGTAATTAAGGCAGCTTAATTATAATGAATGATGGGTTGACATTTCAGGACCCATGAAGGACTGTTGGGTGGGAACTAGGGCTTTCATTAGCTCTCTTCAAATCATACCCCTTAAGTAACTTTCTATTTTTATAAATAGGACTTTATACCTTGAATTGCATTTAATTGATTTGAGGAGGCAGTCAGAAATCAATTTGAATGAAAACTTCAGGGTTTAGCCCTTGCTTAGAATCTTAGAATTTAGAAGTGGAAGGAATCATAGAGACAGTTTAGTACCACTCCTTCTTTATAAAAATGAGGGATTCGAGGCTCTGGGAGGATATGACATAGTCCCCTTAATTGTCTGGTAATAGCATTATCTTCAGGCTATTCATTCATAGTGTTCACTTTTTTTCTTCCCTGAAGAATACATACATACATATATGTACAGTAAAATATATACAACTACAAATCCACATTTTTGGTAGGGTCATCTTTTTCCCAGTAGCAGGATTTTTTTTTTTGGTTGACTCAAGTAGTGTAAGTCATTACAGTGATGTTTTAAAATATCTATTACTCCTAAAGGGTTTTCATAATCAAAATAAACTTGAGTGTGCTTGTTTAAATTCTAATTTTTTGACATTTCTCTCTCTCATTCTCTTGTCTCTGCCCCCCCCCCTTTGTTTTTTCCTTTTTTGGTTCCTCTATGGTCTTCCCATTTTCTCAGACTGAAGCCAGAATCCCCTGGGACCATGGAGATAAATTCAATAAACTGCTTAAGAAAACAATCCTGCCCTTCTCTCACAAACTGATTCCCAGCCTTCGTTTTCACATAGTTGTTATCCCAATCAATACTGGTATGTGAGTAATTAAAGACTCCCAGGTTTACATGTTTGGTCTTCTTGAAGGCCTTCCTTATCTGTGAAAACACTGCCTGGCGGGTTCACTTCAATCGCCCTTGAGTTCTGCAGTCACGTTCAACTCACTCAGCTGCCTTTGTTGTTGCTTATCCCCAATCAGTCTGCTCCGTCCCATGGAATACTGAATTCACCCTTGCCAGTGCAGGATCAGCATTTGCTTGCATCCTTATAATAAGTGACATTGCCATTCGGTTTTCTAGGACTTATCTGGGGAGCAAATAGAATTCCCTGTAATGTTGCTTACCTGCATTATTCTTGCTAAGTGCTTCCATTTTTTACTGAGTGGCTCAAAGCAACCTACTTCTTGTACTTTAACTTTTCTTAAACATGCCCTGTTGAATGTCTGAATGAAAAGTAGAAAATTCAAACATGAGGACTTAAAACCTCTGAGAATATGGTGGTGTGGAGGCTTACAACCTATATGATGATTATCTTGTTCATTTCAAAATATTTGAATCGATCAATCAATGATAACATTTAGGATCTTTTTTTCCCTTTCACATTAGCTAGTAAAAAGACAGGTGGAATACAGATGTGTCTTCCCAGTAGCTCAACATGCTCTGCACTCTTAACACTCTAGGATTTTACAAAATATCTCTGAATAAAGGCAGAGCTGGATCATGGAGAAAGAAGAAAGTGAACCGAAGATGACTGGGTTGTTTGAAGTCCTTTTTCTTATACATTCTAGCTGAGTGACAGTAGATAACTCAACCTCTCAGTACTATAAGCAATTCTCGAAGACTTTTAGCTTGCAAAAAAGTGCCAACCTACATGAGCAGAGGGAACTTCCTATAACAAGAATTCCCCAAATTAGTATTCATAGTCATAGTTCTTATCCCTCTGAATAAGAGAATAAGTTATTCTATAACATCAGGCCTATTTCATAGAATGGAACATTGAGGTCTAGAGAATTTATCCAAAAGCTCCAGGTTATATGTCCTCAACACTTATCATGGTGTCTGCCTGCTATCTACAAATATGCCCATGTCTCTTTCAGCTCCAAAATAACCTCACTTGATTTGTTCATCCCTACTCTCATCCCATATCCCCCCAACCTTGTTCACCACTAAACTCCTTGAGAATGTTATCTATAATCATAATCTCCATTTTCTTCCCTCGAAGTTTCTTTTTATCTCTTTTAGTCTGGCTTCCAACTAATTAATTTAAGAGAACTACTGTCTCCAAGGCTAACAATGATCTCTTAATTGCCAAATCTAATGATGTTTTCTTAACCTTTGTCCCATTTGACCATCCTGTAGCCATTGACACTGTTGTTCATCCTCTTTCCTGGAATTCATTGAACTCTCTAGGATTTTTGGACACTGGTCTCTTGTGGTTCTTCTCTTACCTTTATGACTGCTTTTTCTCAGTATCCTTTGAGGAATCTTCATCCAAGTTGCTCCAGCTATCTATAGGTGTCTGACAAAGCTCTTTCCAGAGCCATCTTTTCTACTCCCCTTATAGTGTTTCACTTGGTTAGCTCATTATCTCACATGAATTCAATTATTATCTTCATACAGGTGATTGTCAGATTTATTCACCTTTAACTTCTCTTTTGAGTGACTTCTACTCTCATATCTCCAACTATCATTTGGATATCTTATACTGGATGTCCCATGAACATTTTAAAATGAACATGTCCAAAACCCTCCCATTTTCTTGACCTCCCCATTATTATAAAGGTCACTACTATGTCCACATTCAGACAGTGACAAAAGCAACTAGATGTCATCCTCAATTCCTCATCTCTCCTAACCCCCATATCCAAATTATTCCCACGTCCTGTTGATATTACAATTCCTACATCTCTCTTCTCTATGTGCCCATCCACAAACACACCTTCCACATTGCAACCAGACTTATTCAGCTTTTCATTAACTCACCACTTGGGCTATCAAAGTAATCATCCTAAAGAGCAGGTATAAATTCTAGTAACTCCCTATTACCACCAGAATCAAATATAAACTCCTGTGTATGTCTTTTAAACCTCTCTATAACCTGGCCCATTCCTACTTTTTAAATCTTTTGATACCTTCCTCCCCTCCATTTGTTCCATAATTCAATGTCACTGGCTTCCTTTCTATTACTCACCATGACACACCATCTTCTAAAAGCAGTAATTTTCATTGGCTGTCTCCATGCCTACAACTCTTCCTCATCTCTTCTATTTCCCCTGGCTTCCTTCAAGTCCCAACCAAAAGTCCACCTTTTACAGGAAGCCTTTCTTGTTCTTCCCTGTGAGTTAACCTCCAGTTTATCCTGTACATATCTTCTTTCTATATAGTTGTTTATGTGTCAACTTTCACTATTAGATTAGGTATGCTTTTAGGGCAGGGGTTATTTTTTGCCTTCATTTGTAACCTCAGCACTTAAGACAATGCCTAGCACATAGATGGTACTTAAAAAAATGCTTTCAGACTTGATGTAGTAGGTGCTTAATAAATATTTGTTTTTTGATCTATAGAAGAATTTACTGCTTGATCTGAAATTTTCAAGACAATTTCTCACTATATAATATTTTGTTACTGTAATGTCGGGGAACAACAACTAATTTTTCTTTGCTTGCTACCAATGGGGCTGAGTAATATTCAGATACTACCACCAGCCCTCTAGCATAGGCAGAAGAGAAGGATTATTAGACAGAGAATATAGGTACAGTCAAAATAACGAAAGATGGGATGAAATAGAAGTGGAAAGTGGTGTGGAGAAATAGGCACTTGAATTGAAGTATATAGATTCAAATTCCCTTTTTTTTTCTACTGTGTGGGCAAGTCACCACCTCATTGCATTTCAGGTTCTGTCTCTATAAAACCAAGATGTTGGACTAGATGATCATCAAGGTTCTTTCTGGTTCTAAAGCTATAATGTTATGATGGGCTGAGAATGTATTTGAGGTAGGGAGTGGCATCAAGAAATTTCCTGAGATGCAGCTTGTTAACATCCCTGGCAAGGACTGGTTTTCCTGAAGTCATTTGTCAAGACATGACTTTTACTACTGACAGAAATGGACCACCATGGCCATGGAGTTAAAGTCATCCATTTCTGGCAACCCTTCAATAAAATTGCCTCTTCCAATTGCAATAATCTAAAACCTAACCAGGTAATTGTCCATATTAGCAAAGGGGGGAGGGGCAGAGAGTAAGGCAAAAAAAAAATCAATACAGGATTATAAAATGGTATTTCTTATCTTCTAGTGCTCATGCTATCCATGGAAAATCTAGTTATCAGAAGACATCCAACCTTGACAAGGTTAGTGTGGATTTGCAGCACAGAGGTTTGTGTCTGTGCTTTTTTTTTTTTTAAATATCATTATTATTATTATAGAGCTTCAGCATGTACCTTTTAATTTGGTTGTCAGGGGAGACGGGAAGCAATAATTAAGGCTAAAAGATGGAGAATGGAGGCCTTATTAAAGGATATATTGAAGATGGGAATTTGATCTGAGAATTAGATTATGATTAGAGCTGTTAATGCAGCTGTGGCACTCTTGAGTGACAGAGAGGCAGATGAACTGAGCAGGCAATTATATCTACAGGAGCCTCCCCTAATCTTTACAATCCCAACCTCACAGTCACATCCATTTAAATTAATTTTTGTGAAGGCTGCAAATTTACAGCTTCACCAAATTGGAAATTTGTTTGTTTATTATCCACAGGAAATATTTTTTTAGGGGAGCAAATAGCAGTGAAAGCCATCTTGTCTGTCTCACGTGTCTCTTTAACTTGCAGAATTAATAATATGAGATTAATCTGAAGGCTGCTGCCTTTATGAAAACTGATTGATTCTCAGCAGCTGAACATTATTATGATTATCAGTGGGAAGGTCAAAGGGAAGGCATGTAAAAGTCACAGCTGATTCATGAGTTCCCTATATTAGGCAAAGGATGAAAAAAATGAGGCTAGTGTTGTTCAGTGTTATAAGAGAGGAATCAGTCTTCCTTGCATTACAGAAACGGAAATTCTCGGGAAAGGATTTTAAACAACTTCGGACATAGTTATTTCAAGATGTCTGTTCTGTAGAGATAGCAATAGTTCATTACTATGCATGCCGAAAACCTATTTTAAGGAGTTCTTTGCTGCACAAAGATTAATTTGCCACTTCATTTTTTTCCTCCCCCAGCACCACTAATATAAATAATGGTTGTAGTTTAAATTGGCATTATATTTTGATAGCCTAGTTTTTAATATATAAAGGAATATACTGCAGAGCTGTTCAGAAACTTGGAAATGGAAACCAGGAGATGGAGGTCTTAGATTCTAAAGTTTATTTTGCACTTCCTGGGGTGAATAGGGAGGAGAAAGTGGGGAAAGCTCTCAATTTAAATCCCATTTGTTGTTCTTATAGAATTGTTTGAAAAAGAGGAAAAAAAAATCCTACTATACATAAAGGCATTTTGCACATGTGCCAAAAGGGGGATGGATGGATGGATGGATGGATGGATGGATGGATGGATGGATGGATGGATGGATGGATGGATGAATGGATGGATGGATGGATGGATAAATGTATGTCTCTCTCTCTCCCTCTCTCTCTCTCTCTCTCTCTCTCTCTCTCTCTCACACACACACACATATGCAAACATACAAAATCAAAATGCATTTGCATATATACAGATATATGTATGCATATCTGTTTGTGTATTTTCCTTGCTTTAAATATGATACAATTCCACAAATGTTGAAGACATACACTTCAGATAGTTTCTTCCTTAAGCTAATACCTCCATTTATCCAAGAAAAGCCCATGGTACAAGGTATTTATGTGTTGTTCTATTTGTTTGTTTTGTTGTTCTTCCTCTCCTTCTCCTTTCCTTCCCATTGCCCCTCCTCCTTGTCCTCCTCCTTAATTCCTACTCCTCCTTTTCCTCCTCCTCCCTCTCTTCTCTTCTCCTTCCTTCTCTTTCTCTCCCTCCCTCCTTCCCTTCTTTGTTTTTGTTTTAGAAGAAGCAATGCCAGTTTGGTATAGAATAACTTTGCCAGTTTGTTATGGTATAGAAAATGTGTCTTTGGGGATAAAGGGTTTACACAGAAACTTTCAGCATTGGAATACCTTCTGATTTAGCTGAACAGTGGGAAGACAGACTAGCCCAAGAAAGAGTGATTTCTTTTTTCTTGAAATGTGGCAGATTTAGCTGGGTGTGTGATTCCTCCTGTCTTCTAGTTCAGAGAGTACACAAGGTCAGGTCAGAGTGAATAGCTTCCATGTGCAGCTGGAAATGTTCCTACCTTCAAGGTCTTCAAATTGCAGTTCCTGAAGAGGTCCAGCATCCAGCATCATCCTCACCTATGTCCAGAGTTCAGCTTTCCTGATAATGCAACTCTTTTTTTTTTCATTTTTATTCAGGGCAATGAGAGTTAAGTGACTTGTCCAGGGTCACACAGCTAGTAAGGGTCAAGTGTCTGAGGTCAGATTTGAACTCAGGTCTTCCTGAATCCAAGGCCGGTGCTTTATCCACTGTGCCACCTATCTGCACCCCCCCCCAATAGTCCAACTGATATAGCTATACATTGCCACTGGAAAAAGCCATAGCTTTGACTATATGGACCTTTATTGGCCTGATGATGCTTTTTAGTGTGCCTTCCAGAGACCAAGAGGATCTTAACTCTTGAAGCTAGAGGGTCACAATGCCTTTGTCTAAGGGTTTTCCTGTTCTAACTAGTTTTGGAAGAGTATTTTTAGGTAAATTGTATACCCACCCCCACTCCTGACAACAGAATACTTGACATTGAGAATAATGGACAATGGCTGGAACTAGGACTGGTTAATTACCTACTGGAGTCCTTATACCTTTGTGTCTTTCTATGAAGTCTTGGGCTAGAAAAATAATGTACTGTAACTTTTTCATGGATTTTCCCAACAGTATTAGGCATTGTATATTTCCTAGAACTGTTTGAATTTTTTTTTGCTCATGTGTTAATTTTTTGAGGGGTGGGGAACACATTTTTGTTTACTCTTGGTTTTGAGAAATTGATTTATTTAGTATTCCCTATGTATGATCTTTGTGGAACTAGGCTTTGGTGGGGAGTCAACTTTTTGCCTATTTAGTTTGAGCTTCTCCTTTCCTGTTAAAAGATCTTATTCAAGAATTTATCCTAAATTAAAAACTGCAATATTTTTGCAAGAGGTAGTTATTATTCTAACCCAGTACCCTTTCTCTGAGGAGAATAGTTCAGGCAAACTTGTGGTCCAACTCTCCTGCTTTCATTATGGGTAGAAATTAATGTCTCTCTTGGGAAGGGTGGGTAAAGGAATCTCTATCCATATATCCATGCATGTATATATACATATATACACACATACTTACCTGCATATACATATATGACTGTATATACATGTGTATGCATGCATATACATACACCATAATACATGCATGCGTGCATACATGAATACATACATTTCAAAATTTTAAGTACCCAGAGAACACCCTGAATATCCCCTTACAATCCATATTTTTCCAACTTATTTTCTTCCTCTTAGCCTGACAGCTAGTTAAATGGAATAGTAAAGTATGTTATGTCAGATTTTTGAAGTGAGTTTTACAGCTAATAAGGTAGTAAAATGCCTGCTAAGTACAAGGCTAGCAGTCATTTGGAAGGAGACCTTACTTGCTGTGATATTTAGCCCACAACATAAATCACAGCTGTATCTCCAAACTCTCACTTTCAGTAAAAATTCTCTACCAGTCAGCAAAAAGAATTGTAGGAAGATGTTGAGAGTAGGAAAAGAGTACAGAGTCAATGGATTTAGAAATTGTTTACAAATGTTTACAAAGTATAAAATGAGGAATCTTTTTAAAAAATAAACAACTATTGGGGTCAGCTAGGTGGCACAGTGGATAAAGCACTGGCCCTGGATTCAGGAGGACCTGAGTTCAAATCCAGTCTCAGACACTTGACACTTAATAGCTATGTGACCCCGGGCAATTACTTAACCCTCATTGCCCTGCAAAAACAAAAGCAAAAACAAAATAAAATAAATAACCATTTAATGAATACAGGAAGAAGTAGGGCAATTGTTCTAAACTATATCAGAGGATTTGTAGTAGTGGTTCTGAATGTATTAGCTGTAGAAAACTGTTGGTCCCTGAAGATCCTCAGAAGGGGTAAGTTTGTATTATGAAAATTTCCACATTCTTTTTTCATGAAATGATTTTTTTCTGTTTTTGTAACGGAATCAGATATCATATCATTATATTGTTATCAACTGTGGTGCTAATTTTCCTCTCAATATTCATGATTAATTTTGGGGAAACTTTTGTGTGTGCGAGTGTCTTATGGTATATCATAGGAAATGCAGAGAATAGTTATTTCACATTATATTTTCCCCCTCTGGCTTAGGCGAATCAAATGCCAGAAATCTGAGAAATACTGACTTCAAATAGACAAGGAAATAAAATTAATGAATTAAACTACACTATCAAGGTTGGTTATAGAAACTCCAACTGTTTGGTCTTTTTTCAACACTAAAATCCAAAGGAAATCATATTACAGAAGTTCTATGAGATCATGTACTTGCTAAAGAAATTACTGTTCCTATTTTTTTTTCCTCTACCAAGTAGTGTCAAAGAAATTGTTATCAATTACCCAAGCATAAGCTACTCTCTCACTTTGAAGGGAAGATAAAAACAATAGAAGAACACATCTTGACACTGCTAGTTAATAGAGAAAATGAAGTTTTCCTTTAAAAAGAGAAAAGGATGACAGGGAGACAGTCAGACAGACAAAAAGACAGATGGACTGATAGATGAGCAGATAAATATGGCTTCAATGGGAAAGGGAAAGATAAATAAAGTAGAGGAGGAGAAACATATCCCTTATCAGAAGAATGAGTTTGGAGAGTTGAAGAATGTCATATAGAGAAGGAAGGTACTAAAAAGAAAAGCTGTTCATTTGAGACAAAAAAACAAAAACAAATGAATAGAACAAATAAATAAATAAACAAAAAAATAAGAGTTTTCCTAAATAGGATAGAACCTGATTTCCAGAAGGATAGCAGCTTATCTACAATGAATGAATGAATAAGGAAGGGATAGAAGCATTGCTTCAGGGCATATGGGATGCTGATCACTGATAAACAGATGGGTGTGCTGCTTATTTAGTTATTTATTCATTTATTTATTCATTTATTTATTTACTTATTTTTTTAATTAATTTATTTATTTATTTGCTTATTTATTTATATATTTATTTATTTATTTGTTTTAATCTGCAATAGAGAATAATTTTTGCCTTGGAAATGACAGGAAAAACAAACAAAAAAAGGGTAGTGGAGTTGGTAGCCAAGATAAATAAGAAGAGAATTTTAAGGTCATCTTATTTGCCTTTCATCAGTTTTAGTCACCTAGGCCAGAAGAATTAGAATCTTGGGCACTAATAGAATGAAAAAAAATATCATAAAGAAACTTTGAACTATGCTCAAATGATTATGGAAAGTGGGAGGCATGTTGATATATAGGAGGAAGGAATGTATTCTGATTTTCAAAAGGAGAAAGCATTCTTATGGAAAAAAAGGAAGAATGTGAAAAAAAGATAATAGAATTAGAAAAATTAGGAGAATAACTGGACCCAAGATACTTAATAGTTCAAAGTTAATTTAGCTAGAAGTCTCCAGTTGAATGCCATTTAGTCTTATTCTGTTTAACATTTGTATCAGTGATTTCACTAAAGTCATTATGTCTCTGGACATCAGGGCAGGAAACACTGGGGCAGAAAGAGAACCCAGGCACCTGTGAACTAGCACAGGGAACAAGAACAAACTCCATCTGGCAGCTCTGTCACCCATTACTCAGTTCCTGGTCACAGATCTAGAGCTGAGAGGAGCAGTTGCAATTGAATACAACTGAGTACTAAGCAGAGAACAAATTCCAGAAACTTAACTCTTTGACCCAGGAACAGAGCAGCAACTTGGTTCTCTAGACATTTGCCCAGCACAAAAGTCTACAATGAAACAATCATGCAGGAGATAACAGCAGTTCAGTCCCTCTGAACTTGCAGAACCTCTCAGTGAGAGGTGACTGTGTCCAGTCACTGGGCAGCAACTAAATCCAGCAGTAGTCTACTGAACATCAACTATACACAAACCAACAGATTGAACTTTAAGAGTTCAGACCAGGAGGGCAGTGAACAGATATCTCCCCAGATCATACCATTTCAGAAAAAAACAGAAAACCTGCAGTTCCCCCAGATTGAGCTGTGAAAACAGCAGGAGGACATAAAAGGCCTGAAACTAAGGCCCAACATTCCAACCCAGAGTGAACAACATCCAAGACAAGCATAAAGTCCAAAAAGAAGATGCAGACTAAGAGAATGAGCAAATTGCCCAATCCCATGTGGCAGCAGCTGTCTAGCAGTAACTTGACTAGCCCAATGGTATTTATGCCTAGCTCAGAAAATGAACAATGTGTTTGGTGAAGAATGGCACTTGGTGGAATCATCTATTTGAGATGCCATGTCCTAAGAAGAATAAACCTCTATATCTTCTCTGTCTCTCTTTCTGTCTGTGTGTCTCTCACTCACACACATATGCACACATGCACAAATACACATGCAAAGTATAAATAATGCTGTTACAAAAGTCTCCTTATACTCAAGCCATCATTTTTTCTGTAAAATATAACTGGTTAATCACATGCCCATTATGTTTCTCATTTAATAAATCTCAGTGATATCTATGGAGACAAAATTTTCCTTTTTGTGTTAGGTCCTCTAGTTTATTTTGTTACCTAATCTCCACTATTATCACATGGTTGGTGAGTGTCAGTGGAAGAATTTGGACCTAGGTTTCCTGAACCTGAGTCCATTGTTCTTTCTGATACATTTAGCTGACTCTGGAAGCTAGGTAATACAGAAGATAGACTACTAGACCTGGTATCAAGAAGACCAGAATTCAAATCTTGCCTCAAATATTTTCTAGATACGTGACCTTGGCAAAACACTTAACCTCTGTCTACATCAGTTTCCACATCTGTAAAATGGAATGGAGATAACAATAGCATCTCCCTCCCATGATTATTGTAAAGATAAAATAAGGCAACATTCATAAAACACTTTTAAAACCACAAAACACTAGATAAATTTCATTGTTTTCACTATTATTCCTATGGCTTGCTTGTATTATAACTCCACTGTATCCTGGATCTCAAAGGATACTAAAATAAAGCATATAAAGTCCAGAGGTATGATACTTTTCCTCATAATGTTGACCAAACATTGAATTTCTAACTCCTCTTTAGCTCAGTGACCTTCCTGGATTAAGTTTTTAAGCAAATATAATGCAAGTGCATATATATTTGCAAGTGTATACTTTTTTTGAAAGTCACTAGAGTGTTTAAATTGAAAAAAATAAATTCGATCGGAATATAGTTCTAATTTAATTTAACAGCACCAGGGACAGAAACAGATGTTTCAGATACAACCTGCTAATATTGATTTTATAATGCATCATTATACTAATCCTCATTGAGTGTAGTGTGCATAATCATGGAGTATATAATTCATTTCTTTGCTATAACATGGAAGATTCATAATGTAAGTTTTTCCCCCTTTTATAACATAGTAACATCAGGATATTGTTCAACTTTGCATACATGTACAAAAATGTTCTTTATCAACATGTCTGTGCCACCTAGCTGTCCCCCTTTGCAAATCTTAAAGCACTGAATAAATGTGAAAATTGTAATGTATTCATTTTTTTCTTAAAGAAGATTATAGAGTCTTTAATTTTAAATACACTTTCCCCAGCTTCATCTATCATATATGCTTCCTTATAGTTCCCTGAGTTGTTATCCTTCCCTTCTTGCCTTTACATCATATTTGAAGAGTTTTCATCTTGAAGATGTTTCTGACCCAGGGTAGGAGCAATGAGTATAATTTGAGTCACCAGATTTCTCCTTACAGGAAGAGCTATCCAAGGATAGAACTTGATGCTTCAAGGGGAAGGAGGATAAATTAAGGAGTTCCTCTTGACCATAAATGTTTAAATGTAGATTACTAAGTGGGAATGTTAAAAATGAAATTCAAGGATTCATGTATTGTGTAGACATTAGATTATATGATCTCTGAGGAACCTTCTAATCTTTTGGAATAGAAAAATATAAATAAAAATGTTTAATCTGGAAAGCTGTGGGAGGGGTGTGCTGGGAAGGGTACAGGAGGTATGTATGTTTTTATACACATACATATGTGTGTATGTTGTGCATTTGAGTTATTTAGGTATATATATGTATATAAACAAATTTGTCATGTAAATTATTTGTATAAATTCATTGATATATATTTGTTACTTATAAAACAGTTATTTAAGGAATTAAAATACTAAGTTATATGTATTACAATATATGTAGGTATATCTAAATGTAATAATGTAGAAAATTTCCATTACATATGTCATAGGTGTATCTTTGTATATGTTATATTCATATCAAATATATCTACATATATAATATGTCTATATAAAATAAGTTAAATCTGTATAAAATATAATTATATATCTCAAATTTTAAAAAAACACAAGCAACCAGCATGAAAGTAAAAACCACAGGCTATATTGAATTTAAAGTCACAGATCTTGAATTTACATTCCATCCCTCTATCAGAGAGTTGTTTGGGCTGCATGTGGCCCCCACATGTGGCCCAAATCAGATTAAAATATAATTGGGAAATGATTAACAAAATAAATAAAAATACAACAAAACATAAAAAAGGAAACTTTTGCATCATACATTGGTTTGAAAGCAGTAAAAACTTGTTACAATTTCTCTTCCAAAATAATAAATAAATAAACTTTCAAAAAAGACTGGTTACACAGAGGTATTTGATTACATGAAGTGTTTACATATTTTTAGTCTCTATGTGGTAATTCTGAGTGTGCTGGGACATCCTTCTACTTTCAATATGAATATTCTTTGGATTGTTGAGTATTGAATTTTGGGAGATCCCATATGTGTCAACATAACCAACACAGTAATGAATAAAATGTGTTTTGTATGCATATAAAAGGCAGAAGCAATTCATCATTTTGTCCCAAGCACAATCCAAATAGCCCAGCACTAACAATTCACTCGACCTGGTTCAAACAAATAAAGAAGTAAAAACCCCAAAATCAACCAAAAGAACAAAAATATAAACTGTGGGATATATACAAAGAAACTCTAGCAAATAAGAAAGCCAAAAGGAAGCATGAAATGTAGGTCAAGGTAAAAAAAAAAAACAAACATAAATTACATTAATTCTATTAATGAAAGTTGTCATAATGCCAACAATGTCACAATGCAAAGGAGAAAAACAACAACAGGTTATCAATTCACAAAAAGTAAATAGTGTAAACTAATGGAAAATATCAAAAGGATATGGTTGTTATGATTATTCAGTTGCTTAGTCCTGTCCAATTTTTTGTGACCCTGTGGACCATAGTGTCCAGGAAGTTTTCTTGGCAAAGATAATGGAGTGGATTACCATTTCTCTCTTCAGTGGATTGAGGCAAATGGAGGTTAAATGACTTATCTAGGGTCATACAGCTAGTAAGGGTCTGAGGCCCAATATGAAATCAGCTCTTCCTGATTCTAGGCCTAATGTTCAAACCACCGAGCTACCTAGCTGCCTCCTAAAGAGATATTATTCAGATGATTATGATAAACAGTATTACTCATAATCCTATTAAACCACTAGCCAAATTCAATCTGATGAGTTGAGGAGGCAATAGTAAAATTCAGGAATGCCCATCAGATTGTTATACATCAGGTATGTCATTTGCCCTAAAAGTAAAACAGTAATTATAAAAGCCCAGGGGAACATTGGTTCAATTGGACTTCATCTCTACCACTATTGACTCTAAGTTCATAGCCCAGCAAATTATGTATCTGCTACTGAGCTAAAGAAACAGAATAAACAATAAATGGTTTCAGGCAGCCCTACATGATGCTCATTTTGACAAGGAAGACAGTAGAGCAGATTTCCTTCCTTTCTGTTCTGGAAACAAAGAAGGGAAAAGACATTAGGAGAAATAATAAATACCAATACCCCATATTCTGGAAAGACTTTAATCTAGAAGGCAGTGACCAGTAAAAAGGGGGGAAATCACAAGTATGGATGAAATGCACTGAAAACTAGAATGAATCAATGAATTGAAAGATGGAAAGCACTGAATTTATTGAACATTATGGGCCAAAAAATGTGCTAAGTATTGGGGACAGAAAGAGAAAAAGAAGACAGTCTCTGTTCTCAAGTAGCTTATACCCTAATTGGGAAAGAAAACAAATATAAGAGAGATCAGTGGTGAGGCAAATGGAAAGTCCTAGAGATCCAAAATATTTAGCTACAAGGCTAAGGGAAAGACTTGGAAATCTTTAGAAAACATATAAGGTGTTTGCCTCAAAGGAGTAGGCCACCACCACTTGTGAAAGATATTGGGTCTCAGTGTCAGAGTAGGAAAGTGATTCTAGATTCCTTTTGGCACAGTGTAGGATGGGGGTTCCTGGTCTGTTCAGAAAAGGAAAAGGGGAAAGGAACATTATTACAAATTATAGAGGTGGGCAATATGGGGAGGGGGAAGTAGGGTTCCTGTCTGGGTACTAGTTTGGGTTTAGGCACTCTAGGCAGCCCTATATTGGGCCTTGGGTAGCCTGTAGATACTACAAGTTATAGGCAAGGACTTCCTACTGTTTTCTGTGAATTAAACTCTCATGCTCTCACCTCCAATGTTACAGAATAACTAGTACAGGGAACTTTTGAGAAACAACTTCATGCCCAATCCAGGCATCCACAGATGTGTATGTATGTATATGCATTCATGCATGTGTACTGTATAGATAAAGTATATACACACATACATGTAGGTGTATAGATACATATGTATATCCACATATGCATATATACATACATGTGTGTGTCTACACATATATATATAAACACATATATCCTCAAAAGGAAAAGAGTCCATAGAATTTACCACACTGGAAAAACGGTCCATGACAAACAGACTAAAGATGAACAACCCTTCATGTAAAAAGAATCAATTATTGAATTATCTTGCATTGCTTTGGACTTGAGTTTTCATTTTCTCTTAAGGACTTTGCCTATCTTGACTAGTTATCTTAATTATAATGAATGAAAGGTGTCCTCTAGCACAGAGTTTAGGAATACTATCAGAGAAAGGATAGGGAATGTCTATATACAAGAGAAGAAAAAATAACTTTGTAAATTCATTTTGAGTTTTGAATAACAAGGTAAAAGATATCAATGGTTAATATTATTAAGAACAAACTATGGCAAGTGAAATTAGATTTTTTTTAACTCAGTATGAACTAATTGGGCACATTAGGTACATGGCATCTACTACAGTAAGTGATGAGGAGAATAAGAAACTATTAAATTGTCCCTGCACTCCCCGAATTCACATACTCCTTGGCAGAATACAACATAAGATCATAGATTTAATTTATAGTTTTAAGAAACCATACCAATTATATTGTCTGACCCTTCATTTTAGAGATGAAGAAAATGAGGCCTAGAAAAGTAAAATTACTTGTCCAAGTTGTCATGTAGGTGGTAAGTGGCACAGATGAGATTCAAAACTCATTTTTTTCTAAATCTGATTCCAATCCATTCTTCCATATATCTCACCAAACTAAATCGGAATCAACCTCCCTCCCTCCCTCCCTCCCTCCCTCCCTCCCTCTCTCTCTCTCTCTCTCTCTCTCTCTCTCTCTCTCTCTCTCTCTCTCTCTCTCTCTCTCCCTCCCTCCCTCCCTATATCTTTCATAGATGGAAAGAAAAACAGACAGAATGACAAATAGGTAGCACTTTAAGCTTTCAAAAAATTAGGAGTTCCAAGAGACAGGTGAGGAGGGAAAATATACTAGGTATTGTTGAAGCCTGTGCAAATGTTCATAGAACAAAAACACTAAAGTCAGTTTGGCTCTTACATAAAGTATGTGATTGAGAATAACATTTAATAAACTTGGAAAGAGAGGATGGAGATATATTACTTGGGAGTTTAAATATGAAAAGAGAAATTGGTAACTTATCCTAAAGTCAAATGGTATATTTCCTGGAAATGACATGGTACTCTGATTGGCCATCAATGGATAATATTGCTTGAAGGAGGAGAGAATAGATGAGATTCTAGGAAAATAATTAAGAGTCTTCTGCAATTGTCAAGGAGAGAGGTGATAATGATTTTGATTAGGGTAGATGAGGTAGGAATTGAGAAAGAAGAGATATGAAAGATTTGGTGAGATAGAATGAACATGGCCTGACAACTTGAGATTGAGCTTTATGGAGTTCTAGAAAAATCCTAGGGTTTTAAGACTGGGTGACCAGAAGGATAGTGTTACCTTCAAGAAAAAAGAGAAGTTTGAAGAAAAGTAGGTTTGGGTGAAAAGTTATTAAGTTCCAATTTAGACATATTGAATTTGAAATGATCATGGTACTTCTATATTACAATTCACAGATATCATTTGGATATAAGGAACTTGTTCAAAAAATGACCAAAACCAGGATATGTAAAATTTAGAAGCCTCTGTATAGAAATTATAGTAGAGTGCACAAGAGCTGATAAGATCACCAACAAAGAGTATATAGAAACAATAGCTGGGCCTTAGATTACACCCACACAAAAAGCACAATATAATGATTATTCTGCAAAAGAAGATTGAAAAAGTATGCAAGACAGATTGGAGGATAAATAAGAAAGAAATTTATCATCAAACACAGATAGGAGACAGAATACATAAGGTGGTCAAAGGTGTCAAATGCTGCACTGAAGCCAAGAATGATAGAAACTTAGAAAGACCATTAGGACAGGTAATAAAGAGATTATTGTGGACTTACAAATCACATGATCAACAAGATGCTAGGCTTTCTCTAGTTCTCACAAATTCTCAAACAAAACAAAAGAAGATTGATGCACCAGAGGTAGAGTAATTACATCTCTGTCCACAGAATTAGAAAGTAAGAAGCCCAACAAAATAATAGCTTTATGAATAACAACAGAGAATGAGAACATAAATCCTTAATGCATTCACTCATTTCCCCTTCCCTACTCATGAGGAGAACAAGACAATATTAAAATTATCCCCACACTCTGGGAATTCACATTCTCCTAGGAGGAAAACAACATAAGATCATAGATTTTACTTAGATGAAAGCACTGCCAAGCCCTAGAAAGGCATATAAATTGATGTTCAGGCTTATGTTTTGAGAACCACTCAGGGATTTTTCTCTTGTAATCTCTGAACCCTATCCTCAGCCACAATTCTGACATTTCCACCACCCAACAACTACAGCATACAGTAGACATTGATTCTGTCTGTGCATAGCAGGTAGAAGGGGATTTGGGGAGGTCAAATTTCTTGCTTCCTGAGTTGTCTATGTTTGGAAATCCCAAAGTGAAGAAATTATGCCTGGAATAATAACTCCACTTTCCCATATTGTATCAGGTGGCAGATGCCAATTTGTTTTAGTCATAGAATAAACAAAACAAAAACAACAATAAAAAAGAATAGTGGGAAATGGTATAGAGGGCCAGTACAGCTTTGTCAGGCCTCAAAGAGAAGTAACTAGAATATATAGCAACAGTCAATCCCCCACCCCCACTCCAAGCAGGCTCTTGAGACAAAGACCATGGACATTAAGAGGATATGTCCCTAACATGAGGGGAGATTAATACATCTTTGGGGTCTAGAGCTGGGGGTAAACACATTACCAAAATGGGTGGAGTTATAGAATGATCATTAGGGGAATGAGGAGAAAATAACTAAAAACAACAAAGTCAGAAGAATGTTCTTCTAAATATATAAAGTACATCATCTATTATACATACCACTATCATCACAGTTACACAGCCTCATTGCCCATAAGTCACTAACATAGCCAGACCTTATGAGTGTGCACAGCCCAACTCATTCTTCCCAAAGCTAATAAAAAAAAACCAACATAAAGAAAGTGGCAGCAATAGGGGGCTTCAGCTCATCATTAGGTAAGCAAATCTCTGCTCAGGCTGGGCTTAAGGTTGAAAAGGAAAAATAGGTAGAGGTAAGCATGTTTTTTTCTCCTACCCTTATTTCTGGAGAGCACATTGTCCTGCTTCCTGAGCTGGGAGTGAACATCAAGTTCAATAAATGGATGGCACACAGTCTGGGTCACTGACATACCTAAAATGAAGTGGAAAATGAAGACAAATTGATAGAAAATTCAAAGCAATGACCCCTCTCCCATTCAATCCAGCCCAATTCTTTTTTTTTTCTTCAGATTGCCTCCATATTTGGATTTCTGTTTCCTCCATTAAATTGTAACTATATAATCCTAGCATTATTGGAGCTTGAATAGAATTTACACTCTATTATTTTAAAGACAAGTAAAGTGATATCCAGCGTGATTATAATTTCTTCATAGTTTTAAGACTAGTTAGTGGCAGAACCAGGACCCAAAACAAATCTCTTCACTCTTATCTCAATGTTATTTCTATAATGCCACTTTCATACACACACACACATATATGTGTGTGTATATGTGTATGTATGTGTATACATATGTGTATGTGTGTATATGTATACATACATGTATATTTATGTATATATGTATATCTATATATCTTGTAACTGTAGCTTTAATGCTTTGTCTTTATTTTTATGTTCAAATGAGTGAAATGGTTCCCCATTAGATCATACTGTGAGATTTAAAATTGGATATAAGAGTATTAAACTCCCCTTTAACCTTTCCCTTATATATCTCCCAGACCAGTAAGAGAAAGAAGCCTCTGAGATTTAATTAGAGATGGATTACTTAGCTTTTATTGTTTGGGAATTAATTAGCCAACAAACAAGGTGATGCTGATTAGTGAAATAGGAAAGTAGAAATACAAATAAATAGTCTTAGATCTAAGCTTAGTCTATATTCCTTATAAAACTCACTGAATCCCAAAGCCACCTCTGAGGCTGAGAACCACATCAAGCTCGTGCTGCTACCAAGGACCGGGGCCAATCACCAGAACACGCCGTCAAACCTGAGTCAGCGTGTGTGTGCAGAGTGAGAGAGACCACTTCCGTTCTCTCCTCATTTTTAAGCTCACACCCCAGAAGTGGAGTGCTTGGTCACGCTCTCCTGAGCATTAGCAGATACACGGCTGTTCGTCACGGTCTCCTCCCCAAAAGGGCAGTCCTTCAAAAACTGGCGTCCTTCAGTTATTGTTTAGCCAACTCTTAAATTTTAGTTAAAAGCTTTCATTTTTTACCACAATACAGCATCACAGAACCAACTCTTTCACACCCTACTCCCACAGTGATGTCAGCATTGATACTGTGTGTGTGGGTGCGTGTGTGTCTGTGTTTGTGTGTGTGTCTGTGTTTGTGTGTGTCTATGTATGTTTGTGTGTATGTCTGTTAGACTCTTCAGAATGGAAACTGAATTTATTAATAATTATAATTGAAAGGTCCAATGTGGGAGCATTAGTGAGGCTTAATCATCCCACATCTGACTCCAAGAACTTTGTCTTCAAAAGGATAAAACTCACTCTCAAATTCAGACAGTATAAAAGTAAAATGTGTGCCATCCAACCAACTTCAGTCAATTAGCAGTACTGGCCTTATATTCTGACTGCCAGCTTCTAAAGAAAGACACTAGTTCCCAAGGTTGCCTATTTAAATTCTGTTCATTCCAAAGCTGCAATTATTGTGACAATGATACTTGAGCTAAGAATAATTGAACATTGGGGTCAAGTGAAAGATAACTCAAAGTCCTTCTGATGGAGGTGTAATATAACGTCTTTCAGAAAGGAACTCTCTCAGTGTTCAAATTGCATTTACTGATGAGCCTTCTTTACCAATTGAGGCTACTGATAATGGCAAGATGGAGTAAAGCCAGCTCTTTAGCTGTCCATAACTGCTGTGAGAAGGCTCCTGTGAGGTTGGTTACATGAATTGGCTAATGATGAAAGCTGATTGCTTAGTACTGAATTAATTTTCCAACCAACAGGAGCCCAGAAAGCAAATAGGATTGGACATAGTTTTAAGACTGCCAAGTATAAAAATCTTTCCCACTTAACCAGTAGTGTGAGCTACTGAAAATGAATGTCAAATGGAACAAAAATTGAAATTTTCTTGACTTTGAATGTCTAAAATATGTGGTTTTCCTCTACCATTTGTTGATTTATTTTTGTGTTGTTATTGTTTCATCTATATCTTGATATTAAGGTGTGAAGGAAGAGAAATAAGGATGAAGGATTTTATATGTACTCTACATTTATGCCTCTTAAATCTTTAGATTCTATCCAATGTTCTAGCTGGTCAAAATCTTTTTGACATCAGTGTGGGTATATGTGTGTGCATGTATGTCTATAGACAAGCGCACACGTGTGTGTTTTTATTCCTCCCAAATTTATGTCATCTGTTCATTTTTAAGCATGCCACTTATGTCTTTATCCAACTAATTAATACAAATATTAATAACATAAGACCAAGCATAGCTTTATTGAGACACACCATTGGAGACTTCCTGCCAAGTTGGCATGAAGCAGTTAATAACTACTCCTTGAGCTTAGCCATTTAATCAGTTTTAAATATACTTAACTGTACTATCTAGCCCATAACCCTTCATAATCTGCATAAGAACAGCATAAGAATTTATCAAATGCTTTGCTAAAATCAAGGTAAGTGATAGCATTTCCCTTACCTGTTAGTTTAATAACACTAAAAGTAAAGGAAACAAGGCTAGTCTGCATAAGGAAACAGTTTATTATTGTTGAAATCATTGATACCTTGCTATACTTTGAGATCAATAATTTCTTTTCTCTATATATACTAATCTTTTTTAAAAACTGATTCCACTCTAAAGTTTTGCTAGACCCCACCAAGTTAAGCTCAATGGTATATAAAGTCTAGTTTATTATTCCCCTTCTTGTCTTTTCTGTCCCTGTCCATCTCCTCTTTCTTCTTTTTCATCTTTCTTTAACCTTTCTCTTTATTTCCTCTTTTCTATCATCCACTCATTTCCTTTTTAAAAAATTGCTCTGCCAACCTTTATCATCCCCTCTACTCCAAAAGAAATCTTGTCCTGTCTTTTATTCACCTCTTATTCCCAAAATAGATAATAGAAAAGCAATGAAACAAAATAAAAACAAAAACAAAAATTATCTTTTTGTTTTGCATGGCCTTTTTCTCATCCTACCCTTATTCTCAGCTTCATTTCTACATTTGACTTGTTACCCTTTCAGGACATTGCCAAATGTTTATACTCATCTATGGTAACCAGCCTTTGATTTCAACTTGTATATACTTTTTTTTAACTTATATGAATCTTTCAGTAGACTTACCTTCTCTTTTCTTTAACCTCAAAGGGGTAACCCTCAAGTTCTGCCAGGAGACAGTTATGAAATTATTGTGTAAACCCATTAAGAAACAGAAAATCGCCTCTTCTATCCAGGAACTATACCTATAGATTAAGGGAAACCTACTACTTTTGACAAAGGCAACTCACAACTTTTTGTATCACTCCTCATTCACAGAGATAATGCCCTCATCAAAGTTAATGTTCCCAATGAGGTTCAAGCTAGAGACATAAATTGACTGGCAAATATATAAATATACCCATATATTTGTGTATATATGTATGAATATACATACACATATGTATATATGTACACACATTTTATATACATATATATGAGAATAAGGTTATTGGTTTAGGATTTTAAATTTATATTATATATTATGTTTATAGAAGACAAGCAGCACTTACTAGCTGTGTGACCCTGGGCAAGTCATTTAATACCCATTGCCCTAATAAAAAAAAAAGAAGGCAAGCAGCATGTGTGTTTTATTTGGTTCTATGGGACTGAGCATTGTGGATAGAAATCCAACCTAGATTTAGTAATACCTGAATTCACTTCTTACTTTAAATACATACTGGCTATGTGTGATGATAGTCAAGGCAAGCTACTTGATGTCTCAATGAATCTAGTAATAATAAAAGACTGCAAATTGCAAAACACTTGTAAGTTGGCATGGTGATTATCAGGAGGTCTCTACACAGATGAAATCATAAGCCTATGTTAAAAACAAATGAGTATTTAGTTTAAATATATATATACATATATATGCAATGATGATTGATTATGAAATCAGTGTGTAGATATATAGGCAAATTAATTTACATACACAAGTATACAAATATCATATGCATGCATGTAAATATGCAATTTAGCATTAGGAATATATACACATGCATGTGTCTATATATCATAGACATAAGTATACCATCATAAATTCATAAGTTGCTTTTATGGGAAATCATCTCTAAATAAAATGCTGAAATGGCTACTTGATACAACTCTCTTCCCATTTCCAACTTCCTCCATACACACATTTTTTTGGACTGAGAATTTCTTTATCTAGATGACGGATCAAGATCTTAAAATCACTAAATTGCCCTTTAATCAGCAGAATCCTCAAGGAGACTCTAAGTATCCAGGCAACCATGCTGAGGTTGCTGGGTTGGTGCAATGAAGCATCAGTAAGGAAATTGGTCAGTCATTTCATCTCTGGAAAAATTGTCTTAGATACATTTTATTAATGTGTATAATATTTGCTCTGAACATGGAGGTGAGGAAACACCTTTAAAAAACCGACAGGCAACCATCATGTGAATATTTTTTTTTTAATTTGTAGATTTGTACAAGTGCTATTGCATCTTATATTAATTTCACTAATACCTGAAAAATATTTATGTATTCTAAACCTGTCAGGAAAGCAACTGACCAGATCCCAAGCTTGCCCCAAATCAATCATTATAATTGAAAATGAATTAAAATGCTGCATGATAATCTTTTTTTTCTAAGTAATTTGTCTCAAGGATTAAAGTATTCATTTTTTACCCATGTGCCATTGCAGCATCACTCTGAATTAAGGTGCCTCTCAGAATTAGTGTTCCACTGTTTTCCCTTGTGCTTATCGTTATATAAGATTATGGTAGAGAGGAGTAACTCATTTACAAACATAGTAACAGGTACTAACTCTTAACCTTTCACTCTTTTGTTTTTATTCAGGCATGTCCTACTTTTTGTGCCTCCATTTGTTTTTGTTTTTGTTTTTTTCAGAGATATTGGAGTAGTTTGCCCTTTTCTTCTTCAGTTCATTTTAGAAGTGAGGGAACTCAGGCAAACAGGGTTAAATGACTTGCCCAGGGTCACACAGCTAGGAATTATTTGAGGCCAGATTTGAATTCAGGAAGATGAGTCTTCCTGACTCTAGGATCAGCCCTCTATCCACTATGCCACCTAGCTGCTCCCAGGTTTTCATTCTAAGGTTCAGCAAACCCAATAATAGTTCTTAGATTAGTATATCAGTTTCTCAACTTCTAGGAGTTGAAATAAAGGGGGGGGATGTTTTTCAACTCAGTGAGGGTTCTTTCTTAAGAAATTTATCATTTTAGGTCAGCTAGGTGGCACAGTGGATAAAGCACCAGCCTGAGATTCAGGAGTACCTGGGTTCAAATCCGGCCTCAGACACTTGACACTTACTAGGGGTGTGACCCTGGGCAAGTCACTTAACCCCCATTGCCCCGAAAAAAAAAGAAATTTATCATTTTAAAGCATGACAAATATTATAAACTAATTTTAGTTTAAGTTCTTCACACTTTGCTCCAAACATAGTAGATCCTTAAAAATATTTGACTTAAGGGGCAGCTAGGTGGTGCAGTGGATAAAGCACTGGCCTTGGATTTAGGAGGACCTGAGTTCAAATCCAGCCTCAGACACTTCACACTGGCTGTGTGACCCTGGGCAATCACTTAACCCTCATTGCCCCACAAAACAAAACAAAAAATATTTGACTTGACATGAATAAGTGATACAGTATATTAACAAAAAATTGATTCAGAATGAATCTATTATACATCATGATGTGCCATAAACTTTAAAATGCAATATAATGTTCCCACTTCTGTGCTTTAGCCCAGGCTCAATCAATCAATAAATTTTTATAAACAACCTAGTATATGCCAGATTCTGTGCTAAGTGTAAGAGAAAAAAGAAAAAGCAAAAAATCATCCCTGCCCTTAAGGAGCTTATAATCTAATTGGAAAAAAATACATACAAATAAATCCATATAATCAAGCTATATACAGGAAAAATAGGAAATAATTAACTGAGGGAAATCACTAGTATTAAGAGGGGTTGGAGAAAGCTTCCTGTGGAAGGTGGAAATTAAAATGGAATTTAAAGAAAGGCAAGGATGTCATAAATCAGATCAGAAAATAGAAGAGAGAGCATTTGAAGCATGATGGAAAGCCAGAGAAAATGCTCCGAAAACAGAGATGAAGTGTTTTGTTCATGGAAGGGCCAGGAGGCCACTGTTGCTGAAATGAAGAGTATATGGCAATAAGTGTAGTGCAAAAAGACTGGAAAACTAGGAGAGTTATGAAAGGTTTTGAATGTCAGAAAATTTTATATTTGATCCTGGAGGCAATAGGAAGTCACTAGAATTTATTGAGTGGGGATTGTGGTGGTGGTGGTGGTGGTGGTGGTGGTGGTGGTGGTGGTGATAGGAGTGGTCACAAGACTGTACCTGCACTTTGGCATTGAATGGAGGATGAGTTATTATGGTGAAAAAAAGAGTTATAATGGGAAGATATTTGAGGCAGACAGAGCCATCAGCAGCCTATTGTAATAATCCAGGCATGAGGTGATGAGGGGGTGTGCACTAGACTAATGGCAGGGAACAAGGAGAGAATGGGACATAGAAAAGAGAATGCCAGAGGTAAAACCAATAGGCCTTGACTACAGCTTAAACATAGGAGGAAGATTTCAGGATGACTTTCTAAGTTGTGAGCCTCAGGGACTTGAAGGGTAGTGCTGCTCTCTTCTGGTGATAGGGAAGGTGGAGGAAAGGTAATACATTTGATCTGGGACACATTGTCTATTGGACATAACATTTGAGATATCTGAATGCTAGTTGGTACCGAAAGATAGGAAGTTAGCAGAGAGTGTTGGGCAGGATTGCTAGATTTGTGAATCATGAGTCTACAAAGAGTAATTAAATCTATGGGAGCTTATGAGACTACCAAGTCAAGTAGAACAGAGGGAGGAAAGAGGAGGGCCCAGGAAGGAACCACAAGGGACACCAGCCATTAGAGTATATGATCTCGAAGATGATCCAGGAAAGGAGACAGAGGAGTAGTTAGATAGGTAAGAGGAGAATGAGGAAAGATTGGTATCCCCAAAACCTAAAGGGAAGAGAGAATCAAGTCGGAGAGAATGATCAGTAGTATCACAGGCTACAGAAAGGTCAAAGAGAATGAAGGATGAGGAAAAGACCATTAGATTTGTCAACTAACAGATCACTACTAATGTTGTAGAGAGTAATTTCGGTGGGGTGATAAAAACAAAAGTCAGATTCTAAGGCATTAAGAAGAGAGTGAGAGGAGAGAAACTGAAGGCACCTATTTTAGACAACCTTTTTGAGGTATTTAGTTACAAAGGACTTAAGAGATATTGGACAAGAGTGAGGAGGGGTGGAAAGATCTAGTGATGGTTGTTATATTTTTCTTTTCTTTTTTTTTCTAAGAGGTAGCTGTTGTGGCCATATGTTAAGCAGGTGGAAATGAGTCAGTAGATAGGAGAGACTGAGACTGGGGATTTCAGAGGGATCAATGTTTTGGATGAGATGAGATGGAATGGGACCTCTTAAAGAAGTAGAGGGATTAGCCATGTTAAGAAACAAGGTCACTTCATGTGAGAGAGGGCTGAAAGAGGAGAAAATGGCAGGAGCCATCTGAGTGATTGGCAATAAGGAATAGGGAGGAAGAGAGAAGTAATGGAAAATGGCCTCTTTTTTTTCTGTCAAGTTTCTTAGCTGAGAGAAGAAGATGTGGTAGGTTTGAGAAGAGATGAAAACTTTTAGAAGAGCCTCTGTGGAGAGTGTGATAGTAAATTGACAAAGGGAGGTGTGGCAGATTTGCTTTTCAACAGTGCTGGCCCTTCCGACATTGTGTATCATAAATTTGTAGGAGACTCAGTGATGATGGTTTCTTGATTTTCTCTCTTTGTTCAGTGGCACCTATATAGACATGAAAATAGTGAATGCTGTGAATAATCCAAAGCTGGGGCTTGGCTGGACTTAATTCTTGATATGAAAAAGGGGATGGGGATAAAACAGGGGATTCAAGAAAGGCCGTCCCAAATGCAAATGATCTGTATCTCTACCTCTTGAAAACCCTAACTCCCTCCAGGATTCAGTACATATGTTATTTCTAGAACAGGACATTCCTAATTCCCTTAAATGTTAGGGCTATGGTGCCCTGAAAAAATATTGTGGAGGGCCTAGAAAGCCAGAGCAAGAAGCTTAAATTTTACTTGGCAGACAAGAGAAAAACAGGGGATATTTTTGCCCAGTAGAGTGACATGGCTACAGAAGTTTTACTGCATTTTTTTGTCCCATGGATTAGTGAATCTAATTGTTACATAGAGAATTTAGAAATATCTCAATATTATAATTTTGAACATGAATCCTAAAATAGAGTGGTATAGTTTGAAGTATAGAAGAGTGGTCTGTGTGTATACTGATCTAAGAGCACTTCTTGGAAGTGGCATTTATTTGTTTCATTAATTCTTAGACAGATTGTGATTTGACTCTCAAAAAAAGAAAAAAAAAGAAAAAAAAGTAGAGTGTGGGGAAGCCAGCTAATTGGCAAGTGCTCTGTTATTAGTTAATCAACATTTTACTATAAATAGAATGTCAATGGCCCCCAAAATGCCTTTTATCACCAATGAGATTTGGACATGATTATAGCCAGTAAGCTAAGGTGTAAATGGGCTTACTTTTCAAACTATAATGAATAAATGGCTGGATTCTGTACCATAGCCTTCTTTTCAATTAAGTCTCAGTATAATCACGGCAGACCTTGATGGTTGAACTTATGCTAGAATTGTTTTATTGAATGAGAACTATTTTCACTACCAATTTGTGGTCAGGGTGATTGTGGGCTTAAAATTCACTTATAGTTCTGTTAAACAGCCAAAAAAAATTATGTTACAGGGGGTGGGGAGGGTTGAATTTGATAGAGATCATTTTCTGCTTTTCTTTCTCTACACTTTTCAGATCCCTTGAAGTTTCAGCTGTGCTTATTGAATGACTTGCTGGTGAAAACATGTTCACTATGTTGCTCACAAGCTTTCATCTGTCCAAAAGCAGTGTTTTATGTGACAAAGTCTTTAGCACTTGGAATGGGGGAGGAGTACACCAGTGTCATTGGTCCCTCTACTGGCAGAGGTTATAGCCTTTTTTGATTAAGTTTAGTACAGGTGTTCTTAACTTGGGTCCATGATTAAAACTATATTTATATTTAGATCAGTATATTTTAAGATTGTTGGTTTCTTTTGTAATCATGTAGATTTTATTTTAAACATGTAAAACATTATTCCAAGAATAAGTTAAAGAAAATTCACCAATAACTTAGCTACATTCAAAAATAAAATGATCTAAGACAATTGCAAAGGACTCACGATGAAAAAGTCTATCCAACTCCTGAGAAAGAATGGATAAAGTCTGAATTCAGATTGAAACATTTTTTTACTGATTTATTGTGGTCTGTTTGCTTTCACAACATGACTAATATGGAAATATGGTTTATATGGCTGCACATGTGTAACCTACATCAAGTTGCCTGCCTTTTCAGTGGGGGCAAGGGACAGAAGGGAGGGAGAGAATTTGGAACTCAAAATTATAGATAAAACAACAATGAAGCTTTGCGAGACTGACATATACTCCTCTCTCCCTCACTCCCTCACGCTCGCTCTCGCTCTCGCTCTCTCTCTCTCTCTCTCTCTCTCTCTCTCTCACGCACGCACACACACACACACACACACACACACACACACACACACACACATGTTAAGACACTTGGCTTTAGCATATGGTTTCATGAGCCACAACAACAATGCCTTACCCACTGGCCACCCCTCTTTTATATGGGTCTCTTCATGCAGCTAAGCTAGTCCTCACACATATATTCTATAATTTTTTAGGATGTGGCAGTCTGTGTTCTACTATTGTAACCTCTAAGAATTCTCTTTCTACCATAATGAGTCATGAGCTCCAGACTCTGATGGAATTCCTGTTACTAATTGCAAAATAAATCATACTCACTCCTGGCTATGAGGAAACCGATATAGCAACAACAATATATATTAGGCTAAGGTGGGAGTGCTTGTTCCAGTTGACTAAGTTAAAGAACAGACACATAAAGTTAAATTGGGTGCAATCTTGGACAAGCCACCCCTCTGAGCATCAATTTTACCCATCTAAAATATAAAGGGTATGGACTCAACTCCCCTGCTCCTCATCTCAGATACCTTCTGCCACTATCTCCTCCTTCATTCCCTTCTGACATGAAAGGGGACCCTTTTCTCTTTCAAGGCCAATGCCCTTACATTCACAAATGACCCTATTCCATTCTATCCCCCTCTATGATCCTAAGTCTCTTACTTATCCTCAATTTCTCCCTATCTATTAACTGCTTCCTTACTGTCTACAAACATACCCATATCTTATTTACTGTAAAGTAAAACAAAAACAAAACACACTTCACTAGATAATTCAATTTTTGCTGGCTATCAACTCATATTTCTCCTCTCATTTATGATTAAGTCCTTGAGAAGCTGTCTACAATTGATGCCTATATTTCTCTTCCTCTTACTTTTGTCTTAAGTCTGGATTCTAGCTTCACAAATGATCTCTTAATTTTTAAATCTAAAGGGCTTTTATCAGTTATTATCTCTCTGGAAGTCTCTGCTGCCTCTGACACTGTGCTGCCCTATTCTACTTGAAACTTTTTGTTCATAGGTTTTCCTGATAGTGTTTTATCCTGGTTCTCTTGAAACTTGTTTGGTTTATATCTCCCAGTATCATTTGGTAAATGCAAGTTATGCCTGCTAATCTTGGGTATCCCAGAGGACTCTTCTCTTCCCCTCCTGTACTATTTTTCTCAGTAATCTCACCCACTCCCATGGACTTAATTATCATCTCTAAGAAGATGATTTTCCGATTTATCTATCCATCCCTAAACCCTCTCCTTACCTCCTGTTTCACATCTCCAACTGCCAATTATGTAGCTAAAACTCAATATGCCATACACATCTTAGGTTCCACAACCTAACAATCTTTTCACCACAAGTAGTGTGCTTTTCATTACTTCACTATCTTAATCTCTTGACTTTCTTTCCAGGTTTATTACTTATTATTCTTCCTCCATTAGTTTATCATTGGGCCAAAAGTCTTCTACTTGCTCTTTCTCTTACATCCCATCCCATCTGCATCTCAATTCTTTTGCACAGGCCATCTCCATAGGCCTGTAATAATTCTCTCCCTCCTCACTGCTGTCTCCTAGAGTGCCTACCATCTTTTATAGGGCAAAACTAAAACTTAAACCTAAGTGCCACTTTCTACAGGAAATACATCTTTATCTATCCTATTCTGAATACACTCTTTTCATTTTATTTGCCCCCACTAGAATGTAAGCTGCTTAAGGGTGGGGATTTTTATTTCTGTCTGTATCCATAGCACCAGGCACAGTACCTAGATTGTAGTAAAAAAAAAAATAATTGCTTTGTTCTTGAATGAACTGAGCAAACTTCTCTTTCACTTTTTACCCACATCTATATTTTCCTGGTCTCTTAGTTTTTGCATCAGGAACTGATATATTAGACACAAACATTTAAGATGGCAGGCCACTTAAATTCTCAGTACATGATCAGTTTTGTTGATCTACAGGCTGAGAATGAAGATGTCAAGAATTTTGTATATCTCATAATGACAAATCTAAGTATTCTTGTATTCTTTTGAGTTTCTCAGCCAATATTTGCCTTTTCATGATTTCTCAGGTTTTGCTTTTGTTTTTTTGTTTTTTACATCTGTATTTTTCTTCTCCTTTTACAATGGGCATCTCATATCTTCTAGCAGTCATATGAGCCTACATCAACACCTGCCATTATTTGAGGATCTTTGGCTACATTTGACAATGTACGGTGAAATGAGAAAAAAGAAATATCAGAAGAGAAACTGGCATTTGTATCTAGGTTAAGTGTTGAAACAAGTCCCAATGGTAGATGTAGAGCTGGAAGGGACCTGAGAGATGCTGAAGGCTTCTGTTGTTCCCCAGATAGCTCCCTACCCCCATATTTTATAAATTGGGAAATAATATATTCCATTCCCTCTAAAAATCCAGATCAAAACCCATCCAAACTTTCTCACCTTATTCAAATTTTCCTAGATAACTTTGTCTGGCTCTCTCCTTAATCCCTGTCATATGCTTCCTTGGTACAGAGAGGCAGCTGGCTAGGTGGCTCACTGGATAGAGTGGCTGGCAGAGTCACTATCTGTGTGACCCAGGGTAAGTGTGTTCTTCAGCTTCCACAACTATAAAGGGGGGTAATAATAGCACATAGTTCCCATTATTGTTGTAAAGATAAAAAAAAATAATACTTATAAAATGCTTAGTAGAGCAATAGAAACATAAGGAATGCTTGTTTCCTTCCTTCCTTATACTTACATTTACACCTCCTCCCCCAATTGAGCATAACTTCTTTTGATATTTTTTTAAATTCATGTATAGTAGCAGATATGTATGAGTGTATATGCATATAACTATATGTCTATATGAATATACACATATATATGTGTGTATATGAGGACCATAACTTCTTATAGTGCTTTGTTCCTAATATTGAAACTGTGATAAAGCTAGTGTCACTTATTTAGGTAAGGCAATAAAGTAGCATGTTTAAATGAAAATGTAATGGACAAGTATAATACCATTGCATTAGGTCTTAATACCTTACCAGTGTAGTCCCATACATAATTTTTCCATCTGGAAGTCTAGACATGAGTAATGGTAGAGGCAGGAGATATCAGGGATCATTTAGTGCTGCCTTCCACAATTCTTCAGTCTCTCCTTCCATTTAAGAAAGGTAAATTTCCAAATAGGCCCTTTGGTCAAAATGGGGTTATAACAGGAAGTCTTTTATAAATTTAACTTCTGTGGCTAGCAAATCATTAAGGAAATTGGTCATCTTGATGGGAAAAAGGAAAACGTCCAGAACATATAAAACTATGTGAAAAGATGATCTCTATTTGGATATCAGTGAGGAGTCACTCTAACAACCAGAGACTAGCATTATGGGCTTGCATGGCAGGCCAGAAAAGCCTATATTGCATGAGATGGCAGAGTGCCAAAAATAAGCTTTATCTGCCTCACGATTTTGCCCTTGATTGTATCACAAATATAACATGAAAGCAAAGTTGGTTTCTAAGATTATTTTAATTGTTAAGGTCTATATATAAGGTATACTTCACTTTGTACAATACATGTGTATGTAACAAAGTCAGTGTTAAGGAAATATTTAAAAGAAAAAGAAATTCAATTTGAAATATGCTGAGGGAGTTTACTAGTTAACCTCCTTTAATAAAGCAAACAATCACCTCCTAATTTATCTGTCTAGTAAGTTGGAATTTTCTTACTTGGGTTGTTCTTAAAGCAGGTCCTTCTATGATAAGTTTGGAATAATGAATGACATGTCATTTGTAGCCTGCACATAGTTGAGCAATGAGGTTTCAAAGTAGCTATTGATTGTCTTCCCAGAAGATGCACCAGTAAACAAGTTAGTTCCTGGTGGTAATGAGAGGCAAAAGAAGGACATAGTGTTTTCCCCTGAAGCAGTAAAACTTCTTCCTAGATATTCTACTTAATAACAAAAAACATCACCACCACCAACAACAAAAGCTGTGCAAATCCCAGAAAATCCCTCTGCTGTTAGCTGTTGAAGAAACATTGGTACTTTGTATCTGGCAATGGGGAAGATAAAAGTCAAAAGCAATTTGGTCTTTATGGACTTCTTGTTTGGGTCACTGATATAGCCTTGTGTCACAAACACCTTTAGGGGAAGTAGGGATGATGGAAAATATACAAACATACATACATATATACATATATACATACATACATACATATACACATATACACACACATATATGTATGTGTGTATGTGTGTATATAATTAGAGGCCCATTGTTAGAAAGGAAATTATTTTATATTAAAGAAGCTGCCTAGTGACTAGGAGGGCAGTCTACAATAAAATAGCTTCTCTGCTTATGAAACATTCAAACCTTTATGGAAATGTCAGAATACAAGTCACTGGTACAGATTGTAAATTAGCCCCTAGATAGAGGACCCCAAAGTATATTCAACTCTAAATCTAGAAGAGAACACATCAAAGAAAATCGATTTCATTTATCTATCAATATATTCTTTAAAACATTTCAAATTAAGCACTTCCTACAACAATGTCACTGGGCCAGGCATTATAGAGAATGAAATGATAAATAATATATCTCTATCTTTATATCTAGAAAAGATGACAAGTTGATACAAAAAATATTACAGAACGATGTTTGTGATAACTATTATGAGAGTGGTACCAAGACAGCATCATCAGGGTTCAAAAGACAGAAACATTGCTCTCTACCTCAGTTTGCTCATTTGTAATATAAAGGTAGTAAAAGAGATGATGTCTAAGGTCCCTTCAAGCAAGAAAGTTCAATGGTTCTATGAAACTATGGTAAGACTCTTGGAAGTGTTCTTGAAAGTATGAAAGGGGGAAGGTCTGTTAGAGTTGAACCTAAAGGACAAGTGGGATGTGGAAAATATTCTTGTTGTAGGGGGGAGTGTGAGTTATTTCTTGTATAAGTCATCAAAATAAGATAAAGGACAAAACATGGATATATAAAATCTATGTATATATAAAGTAAAATGTGAAATGGGGTTGGGGACATAAATTAATGAAATTACATTATTTAGAGACTGGCATACCAATCTCATGAGTTTATACAAAACTTTGGTAGATTGCGGGGAATCACATATGTATCTCTGTGAAAGAAAGTGACAGAACTAAAGTCATGGGAAAAGAGTGTTGCCAAAAGGAAAGCATACTGCCTTTGGGGTCAGGGGAATTGGTTTCAAATTCCACATCCAATATCCAATACCTGTATAACTTTGAACAAGATGTTATCTTTCCTGGAGCTCTATTTTTCCTCAGTTCTAACTCTATGTTCCTTTTGTATGATCTAGTTTGTTTAATAACCTCATAACTATAGCATAAATTGGCTTTATAACCCATTTTAGAGGTACCATTCTTTTGTTCCCCTATTTTTATTTTTTTTAATTTTTGAATTTATTTAGGATTTTATTTTTGTCACTCAAATTACATGTAAATACAACTTTTAATGTTGATTTTTAAAATGTGTTCCAAATTCCCTTACTCCCTCCCTCCTCTTCCCCCCTTAAGAATGCAAGGAACTAAATACAAGTTATAGATGTGTAGTCATGGAAAACATTTCAGATTGTGAAAGAAAACTGATTTAAAAACTTAAGAAAAAGGAACTAAAAAAATTATGCTTCAATCTGTATTCAGACACCATTAGTTCTTTCTCTGGAGATGGACTACATTTTTCATTAGTCATTCAGAGTTGTTTTGGATCATGGCATTGCCGATAATAGCCAAGTCATTCACAGCTAATCATCTTAAAATTTGGCTGTTACTTTGTATACAGTACATTTCACTTTGCATCAGCTCTTGTAAGTCTTTCCAGGTTTTTCTGATAGCATCCTACTCATCATTTCTTATAGCAAAATAGTGTTCCATCATAATTTCATCCCACAATTTGTTCAGCCATTTCCCAATTGATGGGCATCTCCCCAATTTCAAATTCAACTTTTTGTTTTTTAATCTCTCTTTGGATATTGACCTAGTAGTGGTATTATCAGGTCAAGGAATATACATGGTTCTATAGCCCTTTGGCTATAGCTCCAAATTGCTCTACAGAATGTTTGAATCAGTATACAACTTCATCAAGAGTGCATTAATGCCTCATTTTCCCCCTATCCCCTACAACATTTGTCATTTTCCTATGCTGTTGTATTATACAATCCAATAGGTGTGAAGTAATGCCCCAGAATTATTTTGACCTGCATCTCTCTAATCAATAGTGAGTTAAAGGTTGTTTTTTTTTTAATATGGATATAGGTAGCTTTGGTTATTTCATTTGAAAACTTCATATATTTTGATCATCTATCAATTGGGAAATGGCTCTTACTTTAACAAATTTGATTCATTTCCCTATATGTTTGAGAAATGAGGCCTGTCAGACAAACTTGCTTCAAATTATTTTTCACAGTTACTATTGCTAACTTTATTTCCCTCCATCCTCTTGCCTCCCCATGACATTTAGTCTATGTTCTATCTTTTTTCACCCTGTCCTTCTTTAAAAGTGTTTTGCTTCTGATTGGCCCCTCCCCAAATCTGCTCTCCCTCCTATCACCCCTCCCCCCATTCCCTCTCCCTCCTACTTTCCTGCAAGGTAAGAGAGATTACTATACCCAAATGAGGGTGTATGTTATTATAGAAGCACCATTTTTAAATAAGAGGAATTAATTCAGGCTCACCTACTGATACACAACATTGGTATTGAGTGCAGGGATGCTTAAGCAAGCTACTTAGCATTGCTGGAATGCAGCTTTCTCAACCGTAAAATGTACAACCCGAGGTTTTTTTTTTTTTTTTTTAATTAAAATACCTCTTAGAATCCTTTCTTCTCTAGACTAGATCTCTGACAATCCAACTTTTAGGAGCAGACAGATATATCACAGTAGAGGTATCAAACAGATAATCAAAGTTACATATAGCCATGTGAATCACAACACTCCCAAATGCTGCATAAATCAGATTAAAACGTAATTGAAAAATATTTAATAAAAAATATATAATAAAACATATATGATGATACTATTTGGGTTTCTAAATCAGTATGCCAAAGAAGACTTCATTTGTGTCAAGAATTAGTTTGAAAGGGTACATAAAGATGGTAATAAGGAGTTTGACCTGTTAATTTTTCACTACAGTGTCCATTGTAATGCTATAGTATCATAGCATTAGGAATATAGTTTGTCATGCATCAGAGCTGAATGGAACCATAGTTTTAGTCTGTGATTCCAAGGCCTTGAACTGAGCCTGGAGAATAAGCAGGAAAAGGATGATGATTTGATTTTAGTTGGACACATGAGCCCAGAATCCCCCTTCCCCACAGGGCTCTTCTCCAAACAGTCAGTACTCTATTTCACGTAAACATTTAGGACCATCAAATGTCTCAGAAAACAAAACAAAACAACAACTTCTAAAAAACATGTGTTTCTGCTAATTGTCTATATCTACTAAACCAACCTGGTTCTGTAATTATTTTCATTGGTTAGTTAATTTGGGCCAGGTCCCTTATGGACAACCTGGTTTTACCCTGATATCCTGGCATCCCTCAAGATATCCTTGTGTTTATGTATTAAGGATGTATGATATGATTATGGATTTGAGTCAGATTAAACTCTGAGGATGGGGTTTGGAAGGTACCCAGCCCTGCCCCAGTATAGTTTGTTTAGAAGTTTATTGCTTATCAAATTCTCACTGTCTCCTTTAAGTTTTATTGCCAATTAACAGTATTTTTACTTCTGCTCAGTCTCCCCACTTGTCAGCTACATATTAGTTTTGTCTGCAATCCATCATGTGTCAGAACCCCAGTCAGTGGGTCAGGGAGTTAGCCCACCAATTCAATACTCGGGACTCAAGAAGAAAGGACGGGACTCGGCACAGGATGCAGCCATTGAGTTGAGACCAGATGTTAAGTGACATTGTCTCTTTTTCTCAGAGCAGAATCCCCTTGACCCTGGGGTCCCAACAATGGATTATTCTTTTCTTCCCAACATAACCGAAGATAAATTTTAACCCTGTCATCCTTATCTTTAGAGACAGGGGCCTGGAGAGGGGAGTCAGTGGGAACTGTGAGATCTGAAACATCTTACTCTCACTCCCCTGTTTCCTTTTCCTTTGGTTTGACCTTGTTTCCCCTCCCCTTTTCCCCCTTGTCCCTGGAACACGTATGCATGTCTCCATACATTGATCACGAGCTGAACACGCACCCTGGGTGAGACAGGATTGGATGTTAGATTGTGAGCTCATCCACCCTAGGTGTACGTGGGGACAGTCCTTTTCAAGATTACTATAAAAACCTAGAGGATTGGGCATATCTTTGCAAGACTTCAATGTGTAATTGGGTTTTGCCCGTCCTCATGAGGATGTAATAAATCTGTCTCTGCTTGACTTGGTGGTCTCCTTGAGTTATTTGGGTAAACTGAGGCAGTTTGCTCCATAAAAGGATGACCAGTTAGCTTCCAGATAGCTCCAAGTTTTAGGGGTACAAAACTTGATTTGTAGGCTTTCTCGAGGACATTTGGTTGTCCTGTATCTGCTGTATATAAATATTTTCAGTCTCCATAAGACCACTCCTTCCCATCCCATGGATTATTTTTGCCTCCTTTAATCACAAGAATTTATGAGTTGTGAAAGATTGCCCTTCTAGTTATATCTGTAACTAGCTTAATTAGTTTAACCTAGTTCAACTAGTTTAATCATTATAAAATACTTAACACATGGTCAAGCTCGTCTCTGCTTGAGGACCTCCAATAAGAAGAACCCACCACCTCTCAAGGCAGTTCATTAAAGCATCTTTATTCAGAAGGTGAATCTCTTAAAAGTGACCTAGAAACTGATCATCCAAAATGATGGCCAGATCCACCTCAGGGAGTTACTAACTGTGTGACCTCAGGCAAGTTACTTAACCTCTGTAAGCCTTAGTTCCCTCATATGTGAAGTGAAGATAATAATAACACTTACCCTTAAGGATTGGAGTGTTGCTCAAATGAGCTAATATATATAAAGTGTTTTGCACAGTTTAAAGTACCATAGAAATGTTAAATGGTAGTATCATTGCTACAGCAAAGATCAGCTTAATCATCCTTATAAAATAATGCCATGGCCTTAGACTTATTAATAAATTAAGAATATGATGACAGTCCCCTTACTTTATCAATTAGAGAGATGTTTCTATAATTACATAAAGGAAATATCTTCTGCTCAGAAATTAAAAGCATATATGCTTTTTGAGAAGCCTCAGAGGCTTTAGAGATGGGATACATAAACACTGAGTAGAGATTCATGATACACAGGAGGAAGCTTTCTATGAGGAGAGTAAATTCAGATGTACACTTTTGAGCCAAGGTTGTTGCTTAATCCCAGACCAAATATGTCTAATGCCAGTCAACCGTCTCCCTGAGTTTTCTCTTTTGAAAAAGAAAGGACAGAACTAGGTGATCTCCAAAGAAATCTCCTACTTATATGATTCTGGGAGCCTAAGTAAAATTCTGTTCATATACCCAACTACCACTCTAGCTATGCACAGACAATAATATGTAACACAGATAAATGCAAATTATCCAGATGAGAGGTTGGCCTAACAATGGTGAATAAACCTAGCCAGGAAGCTGTTCTTTCTCCAGTGGAAGAGACTGGAAGACATATGATCTGGAGGGTAAGTGGATCCAAGGAATAATGGGTGCACCTTCACACTTATTTAGTCATGAGAGTAATGTTAAGAGACATGGCTGTGCCTCCCAGACATTTTCAAGACTGGCACCCCTTCACCCATCCAGTATGAATTTTACATATGCTCTAATAGCTTATCTAAGTCACTTATCATTGGACTGCCCAGCTAAATGTGTTAAATACCTCTCTAAAATTTTTCATTACATGCTCTGAGTCACTTGAGGTTCTTAATATTATAGATGGTAATATTCTCCATTTTAAAACCTAGAGTTTATTCATATGGTTAATATGCATATTAATCTGTAAATAATGCAGAAAAGATTTCCTACCTCATCTGTATTTACTGAAGGGGAAAAATGTGCATCATCTTATAAAACATGATATCATAAATGGGTATTTTAATACCAAGAAATAGCAATTCTATATATTTTTCAAAAGCCTACCTCCCACACATCTTTTTAAGTCAAAGGAGTTTTAGCAAAATCTCCATTCTCATTTTATCTGGGTGTTGGTGCTGGCTCTTGCAAATGATTGAAGTTGTTTTCTGACTCAAAGGACTGTTTTTCTTTCCCACTCACAGACTTAGGTCACAATTACAGTGCCCTGTGCTTTCCAGCATTCTTGTCTTGCATGAGTGAGCAGCACTGAAACCTGTGATGATACAGCACCATCTGGGAAATGACAGTAGGCGACAGACCATGCTGGCATGTAACAATCAAGGATGGGATGGCTCAGTTTGAACAACAACAACAACAAAAATAGTGCTATGCTCTCAGAGAGGCAAAAGACCCAACTACAAAGCAACGCAGGCCCTATAAGCATAGCACTAGGCAGACAGCAAAAAGAATGAATAATATGTATGCATGAGGCTCTAAGACATACAATCCAGGGGATTATGCCAGCAGTATCACAGAAGGTTGGAAGAGAGCATGAGATCAATGAATACATCCCCTACCTTCAGGTATGAATTATACTTTTAATTCCTTCTAGAATTCCAGGATTCTATCAACTATCCCAGGATGAATGAAGTACAATCTTCTAAGCATTACTTGACTTTCCTGTTGAGAAATAACCCCCTAACCTCCACCACCAGCACATGGGATAATATGCACCATTTCTTCAAGATTGCATATAAATGGTTTCAAAGAAACTTGGTAAATCTTTTATAAATGGCTACAAAGTAAAGTGAGCAGATTCAGAACAATGTATACAAAGCTACATTTTAACAACTAAAAACTCCAAAAGACTTAACTCTGATGAGCACAATGACAAACTCCAATTCCAGATGGCCAGTGATGAAGAATGCTATATACCTCCTGACATAGAGATGATATAGTGAAGGTAGAGAATGAGACATCCATTTTTGGAGAGGTACAATGTGAGAGTTTGTATTGTTTGACTATGAATATTTATTAAAGAAACCCACCCCCCAAGTGAAGGGAGAATTGAGAAAGAAAATAAATGAATATTAATTGAAAAAAAATTCAAGGAACCCACACATTGAGTTTTCAAGATAAAAATTAAATTTAGTATACAAAGAAAAGCAGGAGTTTATATATCCATTAAGCAACAAGATATCAGCAATTCTGGAACTGAGATTAAGGATAAAGAACACTTTGTTTCCCTTTTGGTAATTTAGTTTATTGTAAGGGATAATATCTTGGTGCTATGAAAAGAGTCCTGGATCTGGTCTAAATAGAACTGTGGTTCAAATATAGCCTCTGTTCTTTACTATTCATGTAGTCATTAGTAGGATGGGGCCAGCACAAGGTGGTGCTTGTTGCTGTTTGTCTTTCATTCTCAAAGAGGACCATGACATAGGTCATGACTTAAAATGAATTGGATTTAAGTGAGGCAGGGCTATGCAGTCACCAGCCTCTCTCCTCTTGAACCATCTGTATAGAGTGGCAGAATATAGATCAGGGAAACTAGAGATGGCCCCAAATGCATTGGGAGTCCTTGGCCTTTTAAATTTAGGCCTTTCACAGATCTCAGTTTGCCTAGGGTAATGCACATTCAGTGATTAAGGATAGGAAAGAAAGGAAACAGACTTGAAATGGGAAGGATAGCTTTCTACTCTCAAAAGTGATAATCTGTATGTTTCTATTCCTCATGACTCATCATCCACATTTCTTGGTCCTCTCCCAGTCTGTACCAAAACCACACAGCAATACCATGCCCTACCCTACCCTCTATATTCCAATGCAACATCACCCCTCTTGCGGGACCACTTTTCTCTTCCAGTCCATTCTGAGCAAACGACCAGGTCTCTTGGTGGAAAGAGTCCTCCCCTTGCCTGGTGTGGTTGCAAATATGTCAAGGTTATCAAACTCAAATAGAAATAGGGCTACTAAATCATGCATAGGATCTTTGGACCACACATTGACTTAGAAAAATTCACATATTAACTATATTCTGTTGTATTTTTATTTTATTAAATCATCCCCAATTACATTTTTTTTTGAGAGGCAATGGGGGTTAAGTGACTTGCCCAGGGTCACACAGCTAGTAAGTGTTAAGTGGCTGAGGCCGGCTTTGAACTCAGGTCCTCCTGAATCCAGGGCTAGTGCTTTATCCACTGCACCACTTACCTGCCCCCCCCCCCATTACATTTTAATCAGGTTTGTGTTCAGTTTTCTTCCCTGTTTCTATAGCTGGTATCCCCTTCCCCACTCCATTAACTGAAATAATTCCTACTTATGACTCTACCTACTATATGTGAGAAAATAATTATTAATATTAAGTGTCTAGGGTGGATCCAGATCAGTTTTAGACTTTTCTCTCCCCCACACTTCAGAGAGTTCAATTCTTCAGGGGGAAGGTTCAATCCTGTGCTGGGCATACAATAGAAATGGAGATAAACTCTTTCTCTAGTTAAATGAGTCAATGGGATTATACCAAGCCTAGATAATGGACTTTGCCTTGAGCAGTTTGGGGAGAGTCTTTCTGGAAACACCCCCCCCATGTCATCTGTAGAGCTCATTTTAATATGGACCACTGTCAAGTCATTCCAAACAATGGAATTGAATAATGCTAGCCAATTAGCTTTGATCAGTGTGTAGTGAGTGACCACCTCTATCTAAAGAGGATAAAAGCAAGAAAACTCGAGGCTCCACAAGGTTGCCATCTTGGAATGAACTCTTAGCTCAGGGAGGCTGTTGGTTGGTGAGTGAGCTCAGAGACATGTTTAGAACCCCTACTCTAGAAGATCCAGTTCCTGAATTCTCACTAAGAGAAAAGATTGTAAAGTGTTGTCTCCTCAGGCCACAGGATCTGTGGAAATCCCCTTCTCCTGTGGTTTAGCAACAGGAAGGATCAGGAAAGTCCTGACTCAGTCATCAGCCAGTCAGTATAGAATATAAAAGACCCTAAACCTGCACCTGTTCTTTAGCCAATCAGGATAGAGCAGGGACAAGCAAGACTGCAGACCACCAAAATAGAGAAGTTAGTCAGACTAGCCAAAACCGGCCTAGAGTTGACCTGACATAGATTCCTAGATTAATTGGGGATTGCTTAATAGATCTATTAATATTAACTAACACACCTCTAGGAGGAGATTGTATATTATAATGAAGCATGCCATGTATGAAGTGGGAGTATTGTACGTGGAGGGTGTGTTCATGAAGTAGGATGGATGCAGAGATTATGACTTCCTAGCACTCCACCAATGAGGAACTCTGGGAGGAAACTTGCCATAGGGATAGGGGATGACCTGCAGTGACAGACATTGGCTGTGACATTGCTCTGAGGTAGCCACCTGCTCTGCAGACTATAAATAAAACTTGTTTTGCTCACTGATTTTTGGGTCAGTGGTCTCGCATCATTCACAAAACTCTCAAGCTTGAAGTGATTGCTCGTTTTGATAGTATGAACAAAGGTATGTCTGTTTCTGTCATATATATCTTCAGGAAACCACTCGTCACCCTCACTGAAGACATCATTAAAGGATGAAGAACTCATTTTAAGGATCTCTCCTCTCAGGTCATGTAAAAGCACAAATCTATCTCTGCCATGTTTTCCTGCAGCAAATCACAACCAACCATTTCCGAGATGGGTAGGGAAGTCCCTCAACCCACCCACTGCTTCCTCCAGTCTTGAAAGAAGCACAAGAAGAAAAAATATGCAGATAGTATGCCCTGATGAGGAAGGGAAAGAGACAAATGGAAAATGAGAGGAAACATGAAGAAAAGTGGTGGGGAGATGGCAAGGAAGAGGGAAAAGAGAGGGTCTTTGTCTTATTCATGTCAGTATTTTTCTCTGTCTACATTCTCAGTTCAGAGTTTTGTAAATTCTACATAGGAAGTACTTAATAAATCAATGTATGTTATTGAATGAGTATTTATGAGGGGTTTTTTTTGTTTTGTTTTGTTTTTTACTAGATTCTTGCTCTGTGGTGTGGGCTAGATTATGTTTGTGTGTGTGTGTGTGTGTGTGTGTGTGTGTGTGTTTTTAAGATGAAACATTTTAAAAGTCAAGGCTTTTCATTCCCCATGTCACTCATTTGTTCATTTCAGATTTTGTCTTTCAACCCGGAGAAATACATCAGGCCCAGAAAAGGATCAGAGCATCTAGAGTATATGTCCTGATATCTGTTTTTTTTATGTATTTCTTTTCTAGATCCACCAGGATCATTTAGGGAGTCAGAGAAATTTACTGTGTTCACTATGAAAACTTTTTTGAAGAAAAGAGGAAGAGATTCTGTACCAAAAAAAAGAGTCCATACTCATCCCAAAACAACAATGACAACAATGACAGAACAAAAATAAGTGATCTCATTAAATCTAGTATTCCCCACAGAGAGACACGATGCTTTCTCCAAGGGTCACTTTCTGTTGCTTTCAAGCTTGGATGGGTCAAGGAGGCCCTACTTTGCGGTTTGGAAGACAGGTTAACTGAGGTTTTGTTTTTTTTTTTCTCCCTCCTATAAGCATAACTAGCAAACTGAATGTCTTTGAAAACAAATGGCCTAAGGTAGAAGACAAAACACAGAACCAGTGAAAACATATTGTAAAGTTATGCTACAATTTTTGTTTATCTCAGTCAGGGGCACCATTCACTTGTATGCCACTGACCTCCATTTGTTTATAATCCATAGCTATAGGCCTAGGGCCACTCAAACCAAGAAAACAATTTTTATCAGGAGAGAAAATAAATGTATTCTCCCCTAAGGTAAGATTTTACCAACCCTATTAACAAGTGCCTCTCTTTGTTGATTCTTTGACTTTTTGCAATCAAGGTCTCTACCTGTTTGTGAAGAAGATGCTTAACCACCTGTTCTACCTACCTGTCCTAGTGGGCTTTCCCGGACTTGATCTCTTCTTTGTTTTGACCTTTGGAATTTGTGAGGAGTGACTTATTTAGTTAGGTTCCTGATCTTAGCCACTTCTCATAGTTCTACTCTGCTAGCACCTATAACCTAATCTAATGCAGAGAGATCTCTAAAGAAATAATGCTGAAAAAAAAAAAAGAAATTCCTTCCTTAATAAACTATTGTACTCCCTTTTACTTTTAGTTACAATACCCTGTTTCAATTTCTGAATAAGCATTCCTCTATGCATTTCCTCAAGACATCCTTAAGGTTAAGTATAGCTACTGAATGTTGAATGCCCATTAAATATAGTTTGCCCTCTAATCCTCAGCTGTGTAGACCCCACTTTTCTCTGCATAGCTATTATCTCACTTTTCATATATATTATCAGCAGGGCCAAAGTTAATTTATTGACTTGATGGAAATTTTTTCCTAATGGCCTCAAAAATACAATTTTTCAGCTTTGAGCCATTCGTTAACACTCAGTAAATTGCCAAACACATATGAAAAAGGAATTATAATTTATTACAGAAAATAGTCTTTGGCTGTAGAATTTGGGCCAATGGGACTAAGAGCATCAAAATAGTTACTACTAGTGGAATTAATGATGGCATTTTTTTCATGAATGGCCCAGTACTGTCCCTTTCCATTTCCTTGGGATTCTTAAAGATAATTTTATTGATATTTTTATAGTAAAGTTTTTTTTTCATTAAATTTCTATTATATATTTAAATATGTTCACTTATAAAGTACGTTTCATATGTAAATATTATATATAATATATTTAAATATATAACATATAAAATATATAAATATTGTGTATATTTAAATATGTTTATTTATGTCTTATCCTTTTTTTTGAATAGAATTTTATTTTCCAAAATATATGTAAAAACAAATTTTAACATCAATTTAAAAAGAAATTGTTCCAACGTCTCTTCCTCCTCTATTCCCACCCCCCACCCACTAGAACTCAAGCATTTCAAAATAAATTATACATGAGTAGTCATGGAAAACATTCCCACATTAGCTAGATTGTGAGAAAAAACAGTCAAAAAACTCCCAAAACTTCAGACTGAGGAATTGTCAAAGAGAAAATTTTTTTTTTTTAAAATGTGTTTCCAGGGGCAGCTAGATGGCACAGCGGACAGAGCACCGGCCCTGGAACCAGGAGGACCCGAGCCCAAATCCGGCCCCAGATACCCAACAGCCACCAGCCACATTACCCCGGGCAAGCCACCCAACCCCAATTGCCTCACCAAAAAAGAAAGAAAAAAAAAAAGAAAAGAAAAAAAATGTGTTTCCATCTATTTTCAAATACTATCACTTCTTTCTCTGTAGATGGGTTGCCATTTTCATAAGTCCTTCAGGGTTATATTGGACCATTGCCTTGCTGAAAATAACCACATGCTTCCCAGCAGATCATTTTACACTATTGCTGTTATTTTGTATACAGTGCATTTCACTCTGTTTCAGTTCATGTAGGTCTTTCCGGATTTTTCTAATAGTATCCTGTTCATTATAACCTAAATAAAATACCTTAAACTTGACAAAGAATTTTCTTCATATTAGCCCAGCAAAGTCATCATAACTGTTTCCCTCCATCCTATTCCCTTCCCATGATATTTACTCTATTTTCTACCTTCTTTTAAAGTATTCCTCCTCAAAAGTATTTTACTTCTGACTGTCCCCTCCCCTACTCTGCACTCCTTTTTTTTTTCACCTTTCCTTCCTTATCCTCTTCCCCTCATACTTTCCTATAAGGTTAAATAGATTACTCCTCCCAACTGGGTGTGAATGTCATTCCCTCCATGAGCCAACTCTGATGAGTTTAAGGTCTTTGAGCTAATTCTATGTTCCAAATTTTCTTCCTCCCTCTCTCCTCAACCCTCCCTATGAAATCAAGCAATTCAATATTTCATACTTGTGCCATTATGCAGAACATCTTCACCTTCCTTGGAAGTATTTTGCTTTTTACTACTCTCTCCCAGAATCTGCCCTTCCCTCCTTCCCCTCTTCTCCCCCCACCCCCTTATCTCCCTCCCCTCCCTCGGGGCAAAATATATTACTATACCCACTTGAGTATGTATGTTAGTCCTTCTTTGAGTCAATTCTGATGATATTAAGGTTCACTCACTCCCCAATTCCTTCCCCCTCTTTCCCTCCCCTCCATAAGCTTTTTTCTTGTTTCCTTCATGTGAACAACCTCTCCCCAGACCATCTCTCCCCTTCCCCCTCCCCCAGTCTATTTCTCCTACACCTCAACCCTATTTTAAGGATGTCATTATGGGTTAGTTAGGTGGCACAGTGGACAATGCACCAGCCCTGGACCCAGGAGGCCCCAAGCCCAAATCCAACCCCATACATAAGACACCCCACAAAGAACAAAACATAACATCCCTTCACATTCAGTTCAGACCTGTGTCCTCTGTATTATCTTCCCATATAGGAATGTTAACAGTTTGATCTTTTAATATCCCTCATGAAGTCTTTTTCCTGTTTATCTTTTTAGGCTTCTCCAGGGTCTTGTATTTGAAAGTCAAATTTTCTATTCAGTTCAGGTCTTTTCATAACAAATGGCTGAAAGTCTTCTTTCTCCTTGAAGTTCCATGTTTGCCTCTGAAAGATGATGCTTAGTTTTGCTGGGTACGTGATTTTTGGCTGTAGTCCCAGTTCCTTTGCCCTCTGGAATATCATATTCCATGCCCTCCTGTCCTTTAATGTAGAAGCTGCTGCATCTTGCTTTATCCTTATTGGAGCTCCACAGTATTTAAATTCCTTTTTTCTAGCTGCTTGCAATATTTTCTCCTTGACCTGGGAGTTCTGGAATTTGGCTATAATATTCCTGGAGGTTTTCCTTTTGGGATCTCTTTCAGGAGGTGATCGGTGGATTCTTTCAATTTCTATTTTAGCTTCTGATTCTAGAATATCAAGGCAATTTTCCCTCACCATCTCTTGGAGGATGGTGTCTAAGCTCTTGTTTTGGTCATGGTTTTCAGGTAGTCCGATGATTTTCAAATTATCTTTCTTAGATTTATTTTCTAGGTCAGCTGTTTTTCCAAGGAGATATTTCACATTGCCCTCTATTTTTTCATTCAATTGGATTTGCTTTACTGTGTCTTGGTTCCTCATAAGGTTGCTAGCTTCCATTTGTTCAATCCTAATTCTTAGGCAATTATTTTCAGCAGACAGTTTTTTAATCTCCTTTTCCATTTGGCTTTTCAAACTGTTGACTTTTTTCTCATGACTCTCCTGCATTGCTCTCATTTCTCTTTCCATTCCTTCCTCTCTTTCTCTACATCTTCGTTCTATCTCTCCTACTTTCTCTTCAAAGTCCCTTTTGAGAGCTTCCATGGCCTGAGACCAGTTCATATTTTTCTTGGAAGCTTTGGATGTTGGAGCTTTGACCCTATTATTATCTTCTTCTTCTGAGGATGTATTGTGGTCTACCTTTCCCCCAGAGAAGTTTTCGATGGTCTTCTGCTTTCTCTGCCTACTCATCCTGGCTTACTGTTTCTTGGCTTTTTACTCCTTAAAGTGTAGCGCTGCTTCCAGGACACACTGTTTGTGCTACAGCGTGGCCCAGGGGGTGATTGGGCTTCTTCTCAGCCTGCCTGGCTTGTGAGTAATCACAGCCACTTTCTCTTTGACCCGGAAACAGAAGTCTGATTGAACTCTGATTCTCTATGGTCCGAAGCTTGGCGTGCTTTTACCCCTCCCCCACTGGGCCAACACCACTCGACTCAGCCCACTGGTTCAGACCCAGGGCGCTTTGCCCCAACTCCAGTAGACACTGCCTCCACTTCACCCCAGCCCACCGCTGAACCCCCTCACCAGTCCGTGATCGGAGCCTCAGAAGCTGCTGGTGCTGAAGACTCTGACGTGTTGGAAGCACTGTCCCTGGCTGGGTCCGGACCGCGCCTGAGCTGTTCAGCCTGATCAGTAGGTGATCAGAATTGCCCTCTTTTGCGGAGAAACAGTATCACTCTGTTCTTATGTGCATTAGGCTGTTCTGGGTTTTGATTTTTACCGCATTATTTGGGCGTGAATGGACGGGTTTATCTGGAGCTTGTGGGAGTCACAGCCTCTCCTCCGCCATCTTGGCTCCGCCCCATAAAGTTTTTTTTAATAAAACGATAAAGAAAAACTTCAATAAAATAAAGTAATACTTAAAAAAAAACCTGATAACAGATACAATGGACCACACCCTGGTGGCAGCTAAGTGGTGCAGTGGATAGAATGCTGCTCCTGGAGTCAGAAAAAGGTTTCTTAGTTAAAATCTGGCCTCAGACACTTCCTAGCTGTGTGACCCTAGGTAAGTGGGTAAGTTATTTAACCCTGTTTGCCTCAGGTTCTTCATCTATAAAATAAACTGGAGAAGGAAATTGCAAATGACTCTAATATCTGCCAAGATAACCCCAAATGGGGTAATGAAGAGTCAAACAAGACGGAAAAGACTCAAAAACAACCACACCCTTCTACAAAAAGGATCCAAGGAAGGTTTTTGTTTTGTTTTATTTTGTTTAATATTTGTTTATATTTGAAAGTCTTACAACTTTTATTTTCAATTATTGCTCTTTCCACTTACATAGTTGGATTCATTATGTATAGTTTTTTGGTTCTTCTTACTTCTCTTTGCATCAATCATACCTCTTTTTATAGTTCTCTGTATTCATGTTTTCTTTTTTTATTCACAAAAAATTGTATTTCATTAATGTACCTCAATTGTTTCTAGCCATTCCTAATTGCCATATATTTTGTTTCCAATTCTTCACTACCACCATTTTTTTTTGGCCATAAATATTTTAATGTATATTATTGGAGCATTTCTTTTTTCTCTCTTTCTTTCTTTTCTTTTCTTTCTTCCTTTTAATAAATTAAGACATTAGGATAAATGCCTAGCAGGGAAATATTGGGGCCAAAAGTTATGGACCTTTTTGCCACTTTATTTTCAAAACCTCAAATTCCTTTTTACAATGGCTAATGTACAGTTCCACCAACAATTCAAAAGTGGCTGTCTTTCCACAACCATCTTGATAAATTTCATATTATATTGAATTTGCATTATTATATAAATTTGGAAATGAATAAAAGGCAAATACACATTTCTTATCTTTTTATTACACAAAACTTTCTTTCTTTCTTTCTTTCTTTCTTTCTTTCTTTCTTTCTTTCTTTCTTTCTCTCTCTCTCTTTCTTTCTTTCTTTCTTTCTTTCTTTCTTTCTTTCTTTCTTTCTTTCTTTCTTTCTTTCTTTCTTTCTTTCTTTCTTTCTTTCTTTTGGTGAGGCAATGGGGGTTAAGTGACTTGCCCAGGGTCACATAGCTAGTAAGTGTTAAGTGTCTGAGGCCAGATTTGACCTCAGGTCCTCCTGACTCCAGGGCCGGTGCTCTATCCACTGTGCCACCTAGCTGCCCCTATTGACAACTTTTTAAAGCAGTTTATTGTAAAGGATAGAGAGCTAGACCTAGAATGAGGGATTCCTAGGTTTAAGTCCTGCCTAAGACCTACTAGCTGCATTATCCTGTGGCAGTTTCTTAATTTCTCAATAGCCTCAAAAAGCTCTTTTAAGACTTTGAGAGCAATTGCTTATCTCCATTCATAGAGGGAGTTTATTTAAGAGGAATTCCCTATACCAACGAGATTATGGTTCACTTTAAACAATAACAAAGAATGTAAAACAAAACAAGAAACCCTTTTCCATTCACCTCTTTTAGGAAAATATCCCTGAAGACTAAATCCAAAAGTGCTTATCTTTTAAAAATAGTTTTATTTATTTTATTAAATATTTTCCAATTACACGTTTTAATATTTGCTTTAAAAATTCTAGTTCCAAATTCTCTCCCTCTCTCAATGCTTTGATTTTACATGTGAAGCAATGCAAAAGATATTTCCATATTTTCCATGGGACCAAAGAAAACACAGACAAAATACAAACAAACTAGAAAAAATAAAGTTAAAAAAAGTATGATTCAGTCTGCATTCACTGTTCATCAATTCTCTCTCTCTCGCTCACTCTCTCACATACACACATGCATGCATATATACACACAAAGGGTTTCACAACTCCACCACTTTTGTCCCAATTTTTCCATATGTCCTACAGAATATCATTTTCCTTTTCTGTCAAGTTAGCCAATCTGATATATATAAGGTGGTATCGAAAAGTTGTTTTAATTTGCATTTTTCTTCTCAATAGTGATTTAAAGAATTTTTATGTGACTATCAATAGCTTAGATTTCTTATTAAAATTGCCTCTTTATCTACTTTGATCATTTAGATAGTTTATCAATTGGGGAACTCCTCTTATTTTTAGTTTAGCTCAGTTCACTATATATTTGAAAAATGATGCTTTATAAGAATAATCTGGGGGGCAGCTAGGTGGAGCAGTGGATAAAGCACCGGCCTTGGATTCAGGAGTACCTGAGTTCAAATCCTGCCTCAGACACTTACTAGCTGTGTGACCCTGGGCAAGTCACTTAACCCTCATTGCCTTGCAAAAAAAATTAAAAAGAATAATCTGGTATAATTTTATTCCCAGTTTCCAGTTGTCTTTCAAATTTTGGTTGCTTTAGTTTTATTTCTGCCAAAATTTATTTGTAACCAAAATTATCCACTTAAATTCCCATGATCCTCTTTATTTCTTGTCTGGTTATAAGCTCTTCCCTTATCCACCAATCTGATAGGTACATTTTTCTATGATCCCTTAATTTACTTATAATATCACCCTTTATGTCTAAATAATTTCACCATTTTGACCTTATTTCAGTTTACACTGTGAGATTTTGGTCTATGCCTGATTCCTTCCAAAATGCTCTCTAGTTTCCCCAGCAATTTCTGTCCAATGATGAGTTCTCTGGGATCTTTGAGTTTATCAAACACTAGGGTACTGTTATCATTTCCGTAATGGAAAATGATTGTATTCAACAATCCCCTGAGAAAAAAGTGTTAGGTGAGGCATAAAGCAAGGAGAAATAGGATCAGTAAAGGTATTTGCTAGTGGCATGGAGAATATTTTTACAAAATTCTAATAATAGCTTCTCTATTTTCAAAAGGCACTGTAATCTTTAGCATGCCCCCAAATGCTAGTGTATTTGATCTAAAATTAATTCAAATTTGTCCTGTCCATATAGTATCTGTATATGGCCTATAACATGTTGCTTCCCCAATGGACTATGAGCTTCTTGAGAACAAGAAGTTGTTTGGCCTTTATTTGTATTCCCAGGGTTTAGCATAGGGACTAAAATATAGTAGGTACTCTATAAATATTTGTTAACTTGAGGATATATCTATTTCAAAGTATAGTTATTGATGAGGGAGAAAATTGGGGTCACTTAAATCTGGGCACTATCTTTTGAAATGTGATCAAGCCTACTCTTACATTTGGTGTCTAACCATTTATTTAGGTGTATCTGATAAATCTATCTCTATACCTTTCTCTATTTCTATCTCTACAAAGATGTAGAATATAAAAGAATAGTAGTCTGGATCACATTTCAAAAAAATGGTACACACATTTACATGATCCCAGTTTGCTCCCTGATAATTTATTTGGGCATTGGTATTCTTCTACTCACATTATGCTGCAAATTATGGGTCCCTGTAATCCAAGTAGAATCAAATTTGCAGATGACACAAGTGAACATGGTAGGAAGCATCAGGGAACATCCAGGTAGTATAGTGGATAAAGCACCAGTCCTGCATTCAGGAGGACCTGAGTTCAAATCTGTTCTTACACACTTGACACTTACTAGCTGTGTGACCCTGGGCAAGTCACTTAATCCTCATTGCCCCACAAAAAAAAAATAATTAAAAAAAAAAAGGAAATAAGAACTCTATAGGCACCCACACCTCATGGGCCCAAAGCCTAAATGGCAAAAGTAAGTTAAAGCATATTATCAAAGATGCTATAACAGACTTCCCCTTATAACCACCAATGTTGGCTTTGCACTGTGAAAATATTTTTGATGACTAGGGCTAATTTGGGGAGCTAATCTGACTGGAGGACTAATCTTGGGACTGGCTATCTGACTGCTATTAATTTAATGTGAGGCATTTATAAAGTTCCACCACACTGCTCCACTCCCAAATTGATAAGCAAAATATTAAGAAGCCTCTTAACTAAACAATCAAAGCAGAGTTTATTTATGAGATACTATTGAAAATTAAGATTACAGGGAAATAAAATGTACAACCTGACTGTGTTGCAGCACTTCTCTTTCTACTGTGTCTTTGGAACTTCTTGAATACAATAAGGGCCTTAGCAGCAGCTTGCCTTAGGGCACTCAGGTCCTTTATTCTAAGTCCTAGCCCATTTCACTTTGTAAATCCCCCAGTTTCTAACTTTCCTCTTCTTACTGCCGCTGCTAAAACCCTGTGTTTCTCTCTCACCCACCTTCTGTCTGTCTGCTCTGTCAGTCTGCCCTTCGGCCTCTCTTTTCCCTCATCTTCTCCTGTGTCCTTGTAGCCCCGTCTCTAGTCTGCTGCGCTCCAACCTTTCTAATTTCATCTGCAGCCTCTTGACCTCTTCTTGTCCGTCCAGTCTCGTCCCCCTCCTGAGTCTAACCCCCAGGTCTATATATATATATATATATATATATATATATATATCTTTTTTATCTCCACTCAAATCTCAGGGCTTCCTGCGCCCCCACAGACCAAGCTAATCCGCCAGCCAGGGCTGCAGCTGGTGGGTGGGGGCTGCGCTCGAGCCTCATGCACCCCAGCACAGGCCCCACCAGAGCCCAGCATCTCTCAGATACCTCCACTCAGTGCGGAGGGAGCTGGGGGCTTCTTCCCCCCAGCTGTCTGACCGGGAGTCTTGCACAGCCCAAGGGGCTTTCTGGCTCAGCTGAAGCAGAGGGGGGAGGGGCACCAGCCCCTCCCACATAGAAGAGACCCTTAGGGCCTAAGGCTTTCCAATCTCAGCCCAAAGGTAGGGTCATCAAATCAAAATAAATTTCCACAGCACAATGTCCTCTTCTATGATAGTTTATTTTTTCTCTATATTCATTTACTTGGTGATTTTATAATCTACCATGGTGTTCAATGACTAATTCTATTCACCTCACTTATAAACAATAAATGTATATCTAATCTTGCTCCTTAATTCCAGTTTCTTTTTACCAATGCTTGCTGGATAATTCTGCCAATATATTTAAAATGGCATTATCTTCTCCCACCACCCCAACCTACCTGTCCTTCATCTTGCCCATTTCTCCTGATGCCATCATCACTCTTTTAGCTAAATAGGCTTGTAACCCTGTGGTCATCCTTGATCTGTTCTCTATCTTTTAATATGCATTTTTGAAATGTTCTGTCCCATGTTTAATTTATCCTACCTTCATATATCTTACATTCATAACTTTCATTATGCTCACAAAGACTTTGGATTAATTTTTGCCTTTACTATCTCCCCTGTGCCTGTTCCTTTTGCATGAGTCATCCTTCATGTATTGTCTTTAATATAACCCAAAATTTTTAATGTAATTCAAAATTTCAACTCAAATTAAATTCACAAATTTTGAATAACAGTCATAAGTACTTAAGGCAGTGTGATAGACATGCTGAACACTGGGGATTTAGAGGGGGAAAAAATGAAGCAATTCCTGTTTTTAAGGAGCTTACTTGGTATGAATATGGGGGACTGGTGAAGGGAATACTTCTATTAGCCAGATTGCTGATTATTGAAGTAGAAAATATAAATAAAATGTACATTGTGGGAAATCACTGGTTTCGATTCCAGAATCTCTCTTCAGCCACCTAAACTCAATAGAAGCTGGCTTACCTAAGCCTGCTTGGCCTCCCATGGAAGCCATTAATTTGGAAGCCTGGAAGTATCTCCCATCTTGTTTAACTACATAGCATAAGGCTTGAGCCCCACCAAAACACTTCCTTTCAACACCCCAATTTCCAACTACACACTGATGCCTGATGGCCTTGGACTACTCTACATGTATGATGAACCTCTATGCACAATGATAACCTACCTGAAATTATTCTTCACTGTATATCATCCCGTCACCCTTCTCATTCCAGAGGTTGTCAACACCTATGTATTATGTATCTAATATATTCCACTTACCCACCACTCTATTTCTTGGCCAGTAGCAGATTATTTTGATAAGTACTGCTTTGCATATATTTTGAATCTAATACTGCTAGGTTTATTTCCTTTACATTTAAAAAACTTGATTATTTTGATATTCTTTGTCTTTTGTTCTCCTAGATGAATTTTGTTATTATTTTTTCTATCTACATAAAATAATTCTTTGTTTGTTTGGTAAGGCACTGAATAAGTAAATTAATTTAGGTAGAATTGCCATTTTTATTTTATTAGCTGAGCCTACCCATGAGCAATTAATAATTCTCCAATTGTCTAGAGCTATCTTTATTTTTCTGAAAAGTGTTTTATAATTGTTTTCATATAGTTCCTGCATGTGCACATATTCTGGCAAATACAGTTCAAAGTATTGTGCACCGTCTGTAATTATTGTAAATGGAATTTTTCTATATATCTCTTCCCACTGGATTTTGTTAGTAATACATAAAAGTGTTGAGGAATTATGTGGGTTGATTTTATATGCTGCAACTCTGCAAAAGTTTTTCATCGTTCTGATTAGTTTTAACTTGATTCTCTAATATTCTGTAAGTACACTATCATATATACAAAGAGTAATAGTTTTATTTCCTCATTGCATATTCTTTTTTCCTTCAAATTTTTCTTTCCTTATTTATATTTCTAACATTTCAAGAAAAATATTGAATAGTAATAGTGATAATGTACACCCCTGTTTCACATCTCATCTTACTAGGAAGGTGTCTAATTTATCCCTATTTCAGAAAATGCTTGCTCTTGGTTTTAGATAGATAATACTTATCATTTGAAGAAAAGCTTCATCTATACATAAGCCATTCTAGTATTTCTAATAAGAATGAATGTTGTTTTATGAAAAGTAGAATGCTATAAAAAATGAATGCTATTTTGTCAAAAGTGTTTTCTACATCTACTAATTTTCATTACTGATAGAGTCACTTATGCATAGAGTTTTCCTAATATTGAACTAGCTCTACATTCTTGGTCTACATTTCACCTGGTGTTTGGGTGTGATATTTCTGATATATCATAATATTCTCCTTGATAATATTTCATTAAAAATGTTTGTATAAATATCATTAAGGTATTTAGTCTATAGTTTTCTTTCTCTAATTTTGCTTTACCTTGTTTAAGTTTCACAACCATATTTATATCATAGAAGGAATTTGGTAGAATTTTGTCTGCTTATTTGTTCAAATAGTTTATATAGTACTAGAAATAATTTTTCTTTAAATATTTGATAGAATTTGCTTATGAATTCATCTGGTCCTTAGCACTTTTACAGACAGAACTTCTTCAATTTATTTGTCTAAAATAGGGTTATTTAAGTATTCCATTTCCTCTTTTAAGCTGGGCAATTAATATTTTTGTAAATATTCATCCATTTCTTTTAGATTACCAGTTTTATTGGCAAATAATTGGGTAAAATAGCTCCTAATAGTTGCTTTAATTCCATTTTCATTGGTAATGCATTTATTCCTTTCTTTCTTGATATTCATAATATGGCTTGATTCCTTCATTTTAATTATATTAACTAATGGGTAATGTTTTTAATATAACCAGCTTCTAGTTTTATTAATTAATTCCTTTTATATTACAGTTTTGTTAATCTCTCTTCTGATTTTCATGATTTCCATTTTAGTGTTTAGAGATTTTTGATGTGTTCTTTTTCTAATTTGCTTAATTGCATGCCCAATTAATTAATCTGTTTTTCTTTTTCTTATTAATTTAAATATTTAGAGATATAAAATTTCCCCACAGTACTGCTTTGGCATCATCCCAGAAATTTGGTATGTTGTCTTTATTAATGTCTTTAATAAAATTATTGATATAATCTTTAATAAATTTTTAATAAATAAAATAATAATCTTTAATAAAATTATTGATGATTTCTCTTAAGTCCCTTTCCTTCTGCTTTCCTGTTGGGTAGAATGAATTTCTATACCAAAGAAAGTTTGCATATGCATGTATGTGTGTATGTATGTATGTATGTATGCATGTATTTTTCTCTTTCTTTCTATCTAATCTATCTATCTATCTATGTATCTATGTATCTATGTATCTATCTATGTATCTATCTATGTATCTATCTATCTACATTCTTCCCTCTTTGAATCTTTTGAGAAAAAAATTAGGTTCAAGAGTCTACCTCTCTCCAACCCATACTCTATTGCACTGTAACATTCTTCTTTGTGTACTTCTTTTGTGTGAGATAATTTTCCCCATTATTCCTCTCCCTTTCCCTTTCTCCCAGTACATCTTTTTCATACTTTTTTTAATGCAGTTTTATTTTTAGGTAACCTCAACAAAATAGATGCATAACTATGTCCTCTGTCTAAGCAGATGCCTTCTAAGTGCCCTAATGATAAAGGTCTTGTGTTAGCTATATCATTTTCCATTTTGAAATATAAATAGTAAAATATTTTTAAGTTCCTCACAAATTTTCACTCATATTTACCCCTTTGTATCCCTGTCAAATCTTGTGTTTGAACATCAATTTTTCTATTCATCCCCATTCTTTTCATCAGGAATGTAAAAATATCCTGTATTTCACTAAATTTCTATTCTTACACTTACTACCATATGATTATACTCAACTTTGATGGATAGGTTATTTTTACTGTTGTAATCCACCTCCTTTGTCTTCCGGCATATCATATTCCAAGCTTTCTGTTTGATAGCTGTGGTAGCTGCCAGATCTCATGTGGTCTTCATTCTGTCTCCACGGTATTTGAATCATACCTTCCTGGGTGCTTACAATATTTTCCTTACCTGGGAATTCTGAAATTTGATTATCATATTCCTGGGAGTTTTCATTTTGAAATTTCAGATTGTAATTGGTAGAGTCTTTTAATTTCTATTTTGCCTTCTGATTCTAAGGTATTGGGGCAATTTGCCTTTGCAATTTAATAAAATGTGATGTCAACTTTTTTTTTATTGTGTCTTTCAGGTAGTCAAATAATTTTTAAGTTATCTATCTTCAAACTATTTTCCAGGTCAATTATTTTTTGTAATGAGATATTTTAGATTTTCATCACTTCCCCCTATTTTTTTCAGTTTGTAATATTGTTTCTTGATGTCCCATGAAAGCATTAGTTTCCACTTACCCAATCCTAATTTTTGAGAAGTTATTTTCTTCAGTGATGTTTTGTACCTCATCATTTAGGCAGTGCTTTTTTTAAGGAGTTATTGTTTCAGCATCTTTGTGCCTCTTTTTAAAAGCTTAATTCTCCTTTCATAATTATCTTTCATGGTTCTCATTTCCTTTCCCTTTTTTCCTTTACTGCTCTTATTAGATTTTAAAATCACTTCTTTCTTTTCACTTTGGCTATTCTAGAATTCACGTCTGGCTTCTTTCCAAACTATACTTCCCCCCCCCCAGGTGTTACATGTTTGTGTATTTCTACAAACACACACACATAAACATGTGTGTATATGTACATTTATACATACATGTACATATGCATATACATATATACAGATACATATTTTAAAGCCATTGTCTTCTTCTGACTACCTGCTACCACAGTAAAATTTTTATGGTGGGGTTCTTCTGTTATTATTTATTCTTCTTATTTTCCTGCTGATTTATTAAGTTTGAACTTTATGTTAGAATTTGGTTTTGCTATCCTTTGGGGGATTGGGAGGGGTCACTATTACACATTTAAGGCTTTTTTTTTACACCTTGCTGTTTTCACAGCTAATTCTGAGGGGTCTATGAAAGTTTTTGGTACTTTCAAGTAGTGCTTTCCTAGTTTGTGTTCTGTCCTTATTCAGGAAAGGTCCCTAATCCCTTGGGACACAGGCACTGGTGCTCTTCTCTGCCCTGGAATTGTGACTAGGGCACTTGTTCCCTTACAAATACAAATTAGAACTCTTTTTTATACCCTGGACCTGTGACCAGTAACTGGTTCCTTGTTCCTTTCTAACTCTGGAACTGAACTACAACTAGGAACTAGGGGCCCTGTGCCTTTGCTAATGCAAGTGCTCTTCTCCATCCTGTAACTTTGACTAAATGGGAACTGGGTAATAAATAATGGAATTACACATTGTTCTAAGAGCCCAAACAAGGGTCATCGGTAATCTCTTTCTGTCTAGGTGTATAATATCTTACTCTCTCTGGGAGGTAAGAGATCTGGATATTGTTCCTGCTGTTTTGATTCTGTTGTCCCAAGGCCTACTGTTGTTGCAGCCATGTTGTGCTCTGGGATACTTCCCACCTAAGTAACACAGACATTTTCCAACCTCCAACATTGTTCTGAGCAGGAAAATATGTCTTACCCCACCCTTCTGTGGGTTCTGCCACTACTGAATTCTATCTGATGCATGATTTTTAAATTGTTTGTAGGGGGATGTTGGGAGAGTTCTGTAGGAATTATCCTTCCACTGCTGTGCTGTGTTTTCTCTACCCTTATAGTGATATTTTAATAGAATATTGCCATGAAAAAAATGATAACCTAATTCCTTATCAATTATTCAGTTATTTTTGGTCTAACACACCTAGACTACCTCTCTGAAATCACAGAGCTCTTTCTTTGGATTGTTGTTTAAGACTGCCTAAAAACAGCTACTTCTCCATCTCTAATATCTAGATTCCATGAGAATGACAAGTATTTTGCTCACATGTATCAATATTGTATCGTAAATATAGTTCTGGGCTGAGTCAGAAAGACATGACTCCATATCCTGCTTCATATTTGCTAGCTATGTGGCCCTGAAAAAAGCACATAATTTTTATGTGACTTAAGCAACTTCTTCAGAATTCTCTACTCATATCCAGGTTATATTATTTATGAATTATGTCGAGACCCTTGTTTATTTAATCAGCTTCCTAACAACTCACAGAAATAAAAAGATATTTTCCCACTGATTATATTTTATGTTGATAATTTTAGACCTCCCTCCTTGCTTTCCTTCTTCCCTTTCTTCTTCCTTAAATACTCATTAAGTACCTATCATGCAGAGCACTGTGGTAGGCTCTGAAAAATGGTTCTAGGTTCTGATGATATCAAGGAACTTTAATCCCTTCAGTGAATAGTCTTCAGGCCACAATTTAAAATGGTGTCCTCTTGTGGAAGCTCTCAGTGGATAGCTAATCTTATTATGATCCATGTTTTTTTCTAAGCTACAGTCACAGAGGCTATCTTCTCTGGATCTATCAATCAACATCCATTTATTGAACAATTACTATATGAAATTTTGTATATGTGAGGTATGCGAGGTGCCCTGCAATTACTACAAGCTAGGTGATTGATGTATGTTAGTGTTCTGAGATTTTTGTATGAATTTCCTTCCAATAGGAAATTATATTGACAATCTTATTTTTGAAATGGCAATTCTTTGTCCACAGATTCACCTGTGGACAAATAAGTATTCACCTACTTATGAATTAAAAATAATAATAACATATTTTACTTGGCCAATAAACATCCCCAGGTCATATATTATTTCTCTTTAGTAATAACAATGTCAGATTATAATTAATGTATCTTTGGTTTCTGCATTCATTTTAATTATACACACCTCCCTCCCCCCCAACTTATATTTCCCCACTTACCAGGCTATACCCAGGGTACCAAATGAGATTGATTTGTGAAATACTTTAGAAAAAAAATAATTCTGACAATTTTATAGAAAGTTACAAGAAAAGAAAAGCCACAGCCAAAGGTACTTTGAGGAAGACATTGTTATTATAACTTATTAAATTTTTAATAAACTGATTCATTTAGGAATTGAGTGAATTTAATATGTATGTATTTCCAGATGAATGACTTACATTGGCCCAAATCTGCATTCATTTTTACACCTCTAGTTTTTATCAAATATATTTGTTTCTATATTTCTTATGCACATATGTACATATTTAAGCACTAGATTATGGACATATGCATAATGTGTATATATGTGTATGTATATATTTATATATATACATATGTCAATATACACATGGAGAAATGCTGTAAATATTTACAAATTCATTTAATATGCAATTATAGATGGGAATTGTGTACACCTATATATACTTCCCTCCCAAGAAACAACTTTTCCCCCACATATACGTAACCATAATTTCCTCAGTATATTTAATTAATCTATTTATTTCCCCTAGAGGTTAGAACAGTATATTTCATATAAGCAAGAACTTAAGCTTTTAATTAATGAATGAATTAAATGAATGAATGAATGATTTAATGTCTTCTGAGGTAGTATGGCACTGTGGAGATGCCACTAGTCTTGTACTCAGGAAGACCTAGGTTCAAATCATGCCTCAGACACTGATTAGCTTTGTTATCCTGGGTAAGTTGCTTAACCTCTCTCTACCTGTGTGCAAGGATGGAACTTAATGGCTATAAATAACCCTTGCAGCTGTCAATCTATGATCTATGGCTGACTGGATAGATGACTGACTGCATGAAAGAATGTAAGAAAAGCAGAAGGGCATAGATACTGTTGTCCAACTCTGAACAGTTGTTTGGATCAGGGGTCTCAGAAGTCATCTAGTCAGAATATATACTTGGTGATGAGGATTCTTTTATATCATCCTTGACCAGTGATCTCTCAGGAGCTAGGTGATACCATAGTGTATAGAGTCACTGGCCTGGAGTCAGGATGACATCTTCCAGAATTCAAATCTGGCCTCAAAGACTTACTAGCTGTGTGAACTTGGACAAGTCACTTAAACTTGTTGGCCTCAGTTTTCTCATCTGTAAAATTAGCTGGAGAAGGAAATGGGAAACCACCCAGTACCTTTGGCAAGAAAACCCTCAATGGGGTCAGACACAGCTGTAATGACTGAATAAAAAGACCAGTGATCATTTAGCCTCATTGTGAAGACACTCAATATTAGGGCTTCGTGAAACATGTGGAGATAGCTGTAATCATTAGGAACTTTTAAAATTTATTGCATTGAAATCTGTCCCCTTGTAGCTTTCATCCTTTGATCTTAATTTTGTCCTCTGAGGCCAAGCAGAATTTCCCTTCTTCAAGAATGGCATTAAGGTACATGTAATGAATACTGCAGATAAAATTGAAACACCTAGGTTTGTTATGGCTAGGTTACTTCTTATTATATACTGTTGAGTAAATCATTTTACTTCTTGTGACATCACTGTTTAGCTATGAAATGAAAGACTTCAATAACTCCTGAAGGCCACTTCCAAAAATATGGAGGGTTTGTAGCTTGTGCTGGAAACAGAATAATTATAACAATGAAATTTTGTGAGGAATTGCAAAGGAATTTTCTAATCTACAGCTGACATAATCTTCTTTCTTTCCCCTCTGAAAGAAGAGGATGATAACTGTCTATTTTCAATGCTGCTGCACGTGCCCTATTCTTCAGAAAATTTCTAAGTCTGTGGACAGTATCTCATCAATCACATATACGTGTTCTTTTTCTACTTGGAAAGTAAGTCATCTTGGCCAAGGGACTAGATCTCATTGAGAGCAGTAGAAGTTCTGCTATTATCACTTAATTTATCTTAGCTATCAATTCTCTATTAGCCCTTTTTGTTCCATCCATTCTAGTCTCATCATTTTTCTTGATAGCTAAGAAAGAAGTAAAGTAGAACTTTTCTTTCAGTGGATTCAGCTTATTCTCTGGTTTTCTTACCATTTTGTCATGCATTGCAAGGAATGAACTAATCCTGTTCTTCCACTTTTTTCTTACTCCTTCTACTCAGATATTCTGTATTTTCACTGACTTACATGCTCCCTCTAGGAATGCAACAAGACATCCCTGTCTGCCCACTCCATATGTCTTGTTAAGGACCTCTCATTCCAAACACACTGGGCACTTTTCTTATATGATCATGAGGATGCCATTTGAGCAGTTGGAGTGTCCACCCAATATCTCTCACCCTTACTAGTTGAGTTGATCTTTTCTGATCACACATTTCCCTTTTGGAAATTGGAGCTTTTTTTCTTCTATCATTTTAAGTTATTTATTTATATTCTGTAGCCTTCTATAAACTACTAGGTACCTTTCCATTCTCACCCATATGATATTCATTTCTATTTTTATACTACTGTCTCCTATTTCATACAGCTCTAAAGAATTAAGGGTTGGGGCAGCTAGGTGGCTCAGTGGATAGAGCACCAGCCCTGGAGTCATGAGGATCTGAGTTCAAATCTGGCCTCAGACACTTGACACTTACTAGCTGTGTGACCTTGGGCAAGTCACTTAACCCCTATTGTCTCACCAAAAAAAGCATTAAGGGTAAACTTTTATATAGAAATTATGAACTATAATTTATGTTAAGAATATAAAGGTTGGGGCAGCTATGTGGCACAGTGGATAGAGCACTGGCCTGGGATCCAGGAGAACATGAGTTCAAATCCAGCATCAGACACTTAACACTTACTAGCTGTGTGACCCTTGGCAAGTCACTTAACCCCAATTGCCTCACAAACACACACACACACACACACACACACACTTTAAAAAATATAATCTAGCTCCACTCATTAAAAAAAAAGAATATAAAGATCATTAAAAAGGCCTTTACAATTTTTTGAAGATCATCCAAACTAGTCTCCTCCTGTTCAATATTGCTCCCAAAAAGGTAAAAAAAAATAAGAAGAACCTTTTACTCTACTGTACATTTATCTATTACATGAGAATGCCAAATATTAACCATAACTGACAAATTCAAATGTGTAAAATTATAGATACAATGCTTAAAGACAAGTGAAAGACATGATATAAAAATTACTTAAGTATAACTTGATGGTCCTAAAAATGGCATTTAAAAGGCTGGGTCTAATTTGTTCTTCCTCCTAGGACTGTAAGTAACTATATTCACCAAATATAATACAAAAAGCATATTCAATCATTACTGACCTTGTCTGAATAATGGATCATAATAAGTGAGTCTCTTTTTGGTAATAACTTTTGCTAGATCTCCTATAAACATGATCAGAACTGGAGAGAAAGATGACAGAAATATCTTTAAGGTCAGTGGTCCAGAATGTTAAGGATAATTAATTGTTCTATATGATCTATATTCAGAGTTTCCATTTTCACTTAGGTTGTATTTATATATTTTTTTTCAATTCGTTGTACAGGACAATCATGGGAGTGCAACCTATACCTCAAAAAAGCCTTGGACCAAGCACCCTTGAAAAACCCTTTGCCACCTTCATCCTAGCAATCTTCCTTGAGCAGTCAATAATTCTATTGTGTCTGACTTCAGCTCCTTCACTCTCAGACTTTATCATCATTTTCTGCCCTAATGTATCAAAAGGATAGGAGAACCCACCCACCAGGGCAGACACCGATTGAGTAATCATCCAACTTATCACAATGTGTGTGTTCTAAAAAGCTATGAATGTACCTTTCTCTGTATTATAGATTCCAAAGCAGGCTGTTCTATGAATAATAATACCCACACTGCAACACTAAAAGATTGATACAATCTATGAATCCCATCAGATTTGGAGATTTTCATAAGGCAATATTCCAAGGCCTTTGAATTCTTTCTCATTGCCAAACCTCCATAAATCAATTGCCAAGAAGATTCTTGCAAAATCCAAGGGGGTAAACAAAGCAGAGAAATGCAGAGAAAAGTGGATCTGACTGCATCACCCGAGGCATGATTTCTAGTATAATATTTCCCCAAATTGTGTGCTTGTCTATTCCTTCCCCAAACACCTATTGGTATCTATCTTTAAAGGCAAAGTTAAAAGTCTGAGTGTAACATTTGCTAAAATACCATGCCAAAAGGAATGCAGCTTTTGTTTCTTTTGAATTTAGATTATATAGGCAGGAAACTATGTGTTTGTACTGCTTATAAGCAGTAATTTGTTTCCTTGCTTGATGTACTTGCAACAGCAGTTTGTCTCCTAATGGAGCCACCAATGTCTTAGAGATAGCAGCAACCATGTGACTAGTCAGGAAGTCCTTGACAAAGATGATCATTTGCTCCATCATTTTTCTTTTGCAATCCCAGATCCTATTAGGGCTTTTCACTTCCAAATGCTCTTCCACTCATTCTCCTCCATTCTTAGTATAAAGCATTTTGAACAAGTCAGAAATTATCAAACTAATGCATTCTTTCTGTTTCTCTGTAGATACAAACTATTCCTACTGAAGAACCAAACTATAGCACCATATTCTTAATTAGTTTTAAATGTCCCATATTATTCTTCCTCATCTATCTCTCCTACCTTCAATTTTAAGTCAAAATGATTACATATCTGTGTCCACGACTCTTTCAGTTTTCTATCTGGTACTGCAAAATGCCATGACGTTCTTTCAAGGGAAAATTTGGGGCTATATTATTCTTCCTTCATGGAATTCCAGAATTGGGCTAGAGGTCATATTTGATGTTTCCAGAGAAGAACATCCATCATTTCCTGGAAGCATACCCAAGGAAAAAGTATATTGATTTTATTACTGTCCTTATCATTTCCATGATTATTATAAACAATAACAATAATAACTAAATTTCTAAAACACCTTCTGTTCTGAAAAAGGATTTTGTTTATAACCCTGAAGCAGGTAGTGAAAATAACTGTTTTACAGGTGAGGAAAGTAAAACTCAGAAAGGGAGCTGGAAATACCCAAAGTTAGAGAGCTAGTGAGTGTTATAGCCTGGCCTCTCATGCCTATTAAGTCAAATTAATTTATTTTTTCCCAATTTACAATGAAAAATGTCCCTCCTACTGCCCTCTCATTTGGGAAAAAAAGAAAGAAAAACAAAAATATTGTAATAAGTATGCACATTTGAGCAAAATAATAGGCTTTGTCTACTTCCCCCCAAAAATGCCTTATTCTGCATCTTGAGTTCCACTGATGGGTCATATAAGACCTTATCAGTCCTTTTAAAATGTGATTGATCTTTACATCAATAGAATTGCTCAAAGCTTTCAGTTATTTGCCTTAAAATGCTGCTGTTTTAGTATTGTGTTCTCATTCTGTTTATTTCACCTGTCATTTCATGCAATCCTTTCCAAAATCATCCCTTTTGTCTTTTCTTGTGGTACTATAATATTATAATACATTTATCTAGCATAGTCAATTTACTTTACATTTTTATTTTCAGCTCCAAATTCTCTCCCTCCACTCCTCCACAACTTACTGAGTAGGCAAGAATTATGATACACATCATACATAAGCAGTCCTATAAAACACTCTAGCATCTTTGCCAAATACAAGAAAACAAAACAAAACAAAATCCAAATGGGGTCATGAAGAGTCTAGCACAACTGAAAATGACTGAAAAGCAACACCTTGGTTTTATAAACTTGAATACATGATAATTTTATCAGAAAATATGATTAAATATCTTTCAATTAGTTATGATGATTAGATATACAGTTGACTCCATTCAGATATTCAGTAAATCACTGAAATCCATGTTGCAACTCTTTCCTGGGGCTATTAATGGATTTTCTTGAACCCTCTGACACCTTTGGGTTCTCTTTATCATTGCATACAAAGTGAAAAGCTGATTATTTCTCAGAGATTCCAATTCTGTTATTTATGGAAAGGTTTGTACATAAAATGTTAACTAGGATTGGTAAATTGATTAGGTAGAGCTCCTAATGAAAAATGAGATCCCATCACTGGGGACCTACAGATGTCTTTAATTTGAATTCTATGAAAAGTTTGGGTATTCCCATGGAACACTGCATGTTAAAAAATCAATGATGAGCATCTGGAAGGGGATAAAACACCAACTAGAATACTAGGAAGACTGCAAGAATATAAAAAATACTTCTCTATTCAGAAAAAGTTGTCTTGATAAAACAAGAGTAATAACAGAGCATTAAAGTGGGTATGAAATTCAAGACCTTTTCCTACATGGAAGAGAAAGAGGGGAGGCTGAACATAGGACCCCATGACTATGGGAGGAGTTTATGTGTAGAAAATTAAGTATAAAACTGAAACAATTGGGACCCACTTAGAGTTGGAAATGTCCTAGTCCTGGAGGGCCTATGTTTTTAGTATAAATTCTACTTCATCTAATGTACTGGTGTTTGGTAGACTTAGTTTGCAAGAAGAAGCATGGAAAAACAGTAGTAGAAATAGTCATTAGAGATACAATGGAGGCACTGAATTCCCAGGATACAATCAATCTGCAAGCATTAATTGAATTATTATTATATGCCAAGGATTGTATTAATTGCTGAGATACAAAGATAGGAATTTCACCATTATTTCCATGGGCAATTGAATTAAGCTCTCAGTTTTAGTTTCCTTATCCATAAAACAGGGATAGAAATAGAAGTTGTTTTTGTTGTTGTTTATCATTTGTTTTCAAAGAGGACCAATGACTTCACTAGATTATGTCTTTACTTGAAATGGATTTATTTGAAGCAGAGTCACACAAAGTCATCATCAGCCTCACTCTTTCTTCCAGAGTCGTTGAAGTCCAGCATCAAGACAAAAGTCAAGGCAACTGGCAATGGTCTCTGATACATTGGATGACCTTGGCATCTTTGATGTCTGACCAAGCTCTCAGATTTCCATGGCACCTGCTTCATCCCCTTTTATGGTTTTAGAACAGATCACTCTCATCCACCCATTCCACCAGGGGAAGTCTTCTCATGCTTGAGGTAGACATCCCCCAAATACACTGAAGGGTTTGAGGCTTGTTAGTTACTGTCAATCTGGTTTAGCCATATGGCAAGAGAGTTTTACCAGGGAATGGACATTGCAATGCTACATTTCTTGGAGCCACAGGTAAGAATTTGGTGACAGATAGACACCAAAGGTCTATGAACAGGCTTTAAAAGGACTCATCAAAGCATTCACACCAGAGATGCTACTCCCCCCTGAACACTCCATACAGCCCAGTGACACCATTAAACCTATCTGATAGGATTGTTGGGCGGCTCAAACAAGATAGTGCATTTTAAGTCTTTAGCAAACCTAATATAACAAGTTATAATTCATTATTGCTATTAGGACCTCATTATGTTATCTTTAGAATTTATATTATGTGACTATATTATGGTTTGTATAGTAGCACAAGAAATATTTGGTACATTTAAATTATTATTATTAATTATTATAATTATTAGTATTAATAATAATAACATTCTTTGAACAGGGTAGTCTGAATGATGCCATATGTAGGCTCCCCAAAATGCCTACATCCAAAAAGGTATGAAGAGTAAACAGTAGTATAAGTATACGCTACACAGTTGTGGGCCGAGGAAGCCCTCCCTACACATAGATAGCTATATATCATCTAAACATATCACAAAATACTCTCGAGTAAATGGAAGAGCAAGAAAGGTTTCTGACACTTCTTTCTTGGCAGCCTGACAGAATTAGCAGTCCTATGGCTCTGAACCTGAAAAGTCAGTATATTTTCAAAGGGAACATTGTGATAGATCAATGTGTTTCTCTTATTCCTTTCTTTTATTAATGAAATTACGTGTACTTCCAAAGATGTATCTCTGAAATTAGTATCTGCTGTAAATGAAGGGCATGGTATTCTGCTGGGGATAACTGATCTGACCTCCTCTGTAGGTGTTAAACATGACCTTCCATTGAGTTACATAGTCTGAAAGAACCTTTCAGAGACAGTACTCTGGGAAGGAGGAGTGCAAAAATCTACTGGAATTGACTTTATTTCTGGTGGATGTGTTTGCTTTGGTGCAGGTTTGTGCCTTTAGAGTTGAAATAACAATTGTATAATGTATTTTGTATGGGTGTATATACTTATGTGTGTGCTTTGAATTCAGGGCTCTGGTAAAATTGGGTCATAACAGCAATTGAGAGCTGATTGTTAAATTTTCAATGTGACTATTTATATCTCAGAAATCACAGGCACTACAGGTCAGGGTTGGATTTATTGTTTTGCTGATTACAAAAGCCATGGGAAAATTCATAATGAAAATTAAATTTAAAAGTATGTTTTATATACATATATATATGTGTGTATATATATATATATATATATATATATATATATATATATATATATTTAATTTGGTCAGAGCAACCCATGAAGTCTATCTACTTGGGAGGGTAGGGATCTGAATTCTGTGTCACTGTAGGGAATATTCAAACCAATGAAATCATAAATAATTGCAGCATGAAATAAAAAGAGTGATGAAATCATATCCCTAGCATTACAAGTTCTTTGCTTTTTTTAATATTTTGTTTTGTTTAATGAAGATCTTCCATAACCCATTTTAAATAATTGGCCTGTCCTCTTAAAATTTTATATTCAGAGCTGGAAAAGATCTCAGAGGCATTATGATCCAGAGTATAAAATTTGGACCTATGGTGGTAAAGTGATTTTGCCCATGAACCCAGGTAGTAAATGTTAAAAGCAGGATTTGATCCTAAAGTTTCTGATTCTATAGGTTACCACTGTTTCTACTACTTACTTACTGTTTCCTCAAAACTTTGACTGTATCTCTCCATTTTTGTGAAAAGGGTAATATGCACTATTGAATTTCTTTATAATGTTGAGATGGTAAAAAAAAAGGGATACCTATTTTTAAATTATGGAATTTATTAATTTTAATAACAAAAAGGTGAAAGAAATCACAGCTTATTCAATGGGTCAAAAAATCAGGTCTTCTTTTACCTCATAGAAGACACTAACATGGACACTAGCATGAAATGCTTCTTTAGAGATCAGGACTCCCTCATTCAAAGCTCTTTAATAAACAGGATTCCCAACAGGTGTTTCCTCTCTTAGCTCTCTGAAACTCTCAGGGCAGCTATGTGGAACAATGGCTACAGCACCAGACATGGAGTCAGGAAGAAGACTTGAGTTCAAATTTGATCTCAGACACTTACTAGCTATGTGACTATAGGCAAGTCACTTAACCTTTTTTGTTTCAGTTTCCACATCTGTAAAATGAATTGGAGAACGAAATGTCAAGTCACTCCAGTATCTTTGCCATGAAAGCCCCAAATGGGGTCACAAAGAGTTGGATATGACTGAACAAGTGCATCTTCCAGAAATTGATGCCCATTAAACCATCCACACCTGTCTAATGCTCCTAGCTATCAGTTTCCAATGCAACTTCTTTTCTTTGTATTTTCCAGCTGTACAGTGTCTCTCTACCACATTGCCTGTGCTGCTAGGTAGCCGTGGCTTCTTTTTGGTGATACTTTTAGAACTTTCTTCCCCCCCCAGGAGAAGACTCTCTTCTGTTATCAGCCCAAGAGAACAATGCAGAAAAGATAAGAGTGGTGTATTCAAGTTAGTCAGTTGGGTAATAAACATTTTAAGTGCTTTCTTTGTTCCAGACACTGACAGTTAAGTTCTGAGAATACAAATAAAACCAAGAGATAGAAGCAGTTCTCAGGAAGCTCATGATCTAATGGGGGTGATGATGCTAGCCACTATGTGTAAATAAGTTATATATAGGATAAATTGAAGATAATCAACAAAGAAAAAGCACAAGAATTTCAGAGGCCCATGGTAAGATCAGAGCAATATCTACTTCATAAGAACCAGGCTAGTTTCTCCCTAAAAATTCAAGAAAATTGAATTAATTGGTAGAGTGGATTGTATAAACTTATCAAGGAAAATCCCTGGTAAACTAGAGTGCCCTACCCTGCCATTCCCCACAAAAAAGGCCCAAACCAAGTATTAGGATTCCCTACACATTATGAAATCTTATAAGAATCAATATGCCCTTTGACTTTATGGAATTATATGTGTGTCAATACACCTTCATGACCAGTTATACCCTTGAAGAGGAGGAATTTCTTCTTCCTGTATCAAGTCTGTATCCTTGCTGAATATCTTTTCCATGCTATGTTTAAGTAACATTCATTTTTACTAAATGCTAGATGTCTAGGAGAAAGGTGGTTTGTTTTGTTCCAATCTTAAGATTAAAACAAAAGAAGAACATGAGTCATCTCTAGCATGGAATGCAGGTCATAGAGTCATTGTGATTTAAATAGCACATCAGATCAAGATACCTATACTCTACTAAAAGGAACATAAATCTGCCTCTGTCATATTGAAAAGTATCTATGTCATAGAATTCAGATATCTTGCTCCATCATACTCAAAAATATATTTTTCAAAATTTCTAGTTTCCACCTGCTCCAACACATCCTATAAGTGTACAATTCCTGGCAAAGCCCAATTCTCGGTTGTTTCTCAGCTCTGTGCGAACTTTTGGGCTGTCTAAGGAATAAGCCCCTTGTGAGCAGAGATTGCTTCTTTTCCTTTGTCTGTATCCCCAATACAAAAGGGATTCTCAGATAATAGGCACTGTAAGGAGCTAAAATTTTAGCTAAACTATCTAAAATCTAATGAGTGGTCACCAATAAATTATAAGCTTTAGCAAGAGTATTTAAATGTTTAGGTATTTATTGATTGATTGATTGATTGATTTTTTTAGTGAGGCAGTTGAGGTTAAGTGACTTGCCCAGGGTCACACAGCTAGTAAGTGTTAAGTGTCTGAGGCCGGATTTGAACTCAGGTACTCCTGACTCCAAGGCCAGTGCTCTATCCACTGTGCCATCTAGCTGCCCCTAAATGTTTAGGTATTTATTAAAGAGCATTAGGATCAGAGAGAAAGGCAAAAATTAACGATTTCTAAGAGACCCTATTATCCGACCCACCATGGCGAGGTCAGGAAGCAAAAAAAGACAGAACCCTTCCACCAGCATCTGCTTCCTACTTCGTGTCCTCCTCCCAGAAATGGGAGGCTCCTCAAGTTGATTGGCTGGTAGCCTTGATAGACAGTACCCACCAGAAAATATCACTTCCTGATATTAAGGACCTTGACTACATGGCTTGCCCTCAAAGGCTTTCTCATGGCAGAGCTTTGCTACAGCAAGTCTCTAGCAGGTGGCACCATTCCAATTGTTGCAGCAATCAATGTTATTGATAAATTATTAATTGGTATGGTGGGAAGAGATTTGGCTCTGAAGTCAGAGGAATTGAATTTCAATACTAACTTTCACAAACTTTGTGATCATAAGTATATCACTGAGCCTCTTTGGGCATCATTTTCTTTATCTGGAAAATAAAGGTCTTGGACTAAACTATTTCTAAAGTTCTTCCAATATAAATCTATGATCCTGTATTACGTGGGGGGCAATTACCTTTGAATTATAGGATAGAGTGATAGTTATGAGGAGCTATTTCCTGCATCTCTTGAGATAATCATATGATTTTCATTAGTTTTTTTATTGATGTGGTCAATTATTTTGATAATTTTCCTAAGGTTGAACCAGCCCTGCATTCCTGGTATAAATCCCACTTGGTCATACTGTATAATCTTGATAATCAATTACTGTAATCTCCTTGCTAATATTTTATTTAAATTTTTTGCATCAATATTCATTAGGGAATTTGGTCTATACGTTTCTTTCTCTGTTTCTTCTCTGCCTGGTTTAGGTATGAAAATCATTTTTTTGTCATAAAAGGAACTTTGTAGAAATCCTTCTTCACCTATTTTTCCAAATAATTTATATAGTATTAGAATTCATTATTCTTTAAATGTTTGTTAAAATTCACCTGTAAACCCATGTGACCCTGGATATTTTTTGTTAGGGAGTTCATTAATGGCTTATTCAATTTCTTTTTCTAAAATGGGGCTATTCAGGTCTCTTATTTCCTTTTCTCTTAATTAAGGCAATTTATTTTTTTTTGGTAAATATTCATCAATTTTATTTAGATCATAAAATTTATTGGCATACGGGTGGGCAAATTAGCTCCTAATTATTGTTTTAATTAGCACTTCATTCCTGGTGAATTCACCCCTATCATTCGTGATACTGGTAATTTGGTATTCTTCTTTCTTTTGTTAAGGAAATTAACCAAATGTTTATTTTATTGATTTTTTTCATAAAATCAGCTCTTAGTTTTATTTACTAATTATATAGTTTCCTTACTTTCAATTTTATTAATCTCTCCTTTCATTTTCAGAATTCCTAATTTGCTATTTAATTGAGGATTTTTAATTTATTCTTTTTCTAGATCATTTTAGTTGCATGCCTAATTCATTGATCTCCTCTTTCTCTATTTTATTCATGTAAGCATTTAGAGATATGAAATTTCCCCTAAAAACTGCATTGGCTGTTTCACAAAAGTTTTGGTATGCTGTCTCATTGTTGTCATTCTATTTGATGAAGTTATTGATTGTTTCTATGATAAATTGTTTGACCCTCTCATCCTTTAGGATGAGATTATTCAGTTTCCAATTAATTTTCAGTCTTTTTATAACTCTTTCTTACATGTAATTTGGGAAAGCTCAGGCAGCTTCCTGGTTTCACTCTCCCATCTTGGCTCCACCTCTGGAAAGTTCTTATCGGTTTTTCTAAATACTTTTTGAGCTTATCCAAGAAGGCTTTTTGGTCTTGAGACCAATTCATATTCCCCCTCAAGGACTGATATGTAGTAGGCATTTTGACAGTGTTATCCTCATCTGTGATTGTGTTTTAGTCTTCCCTTTCACCACAGAAGTTCTCCCTGGTAAAGGTCCTTTTCTGTTACTTACTCATATTTTAGCCTATTTTTTGACTTGTGAAGTTGAGGTCTGTTCCTGGGGCACAGGAACCACTGTTGCAAACTTCTTGTGCTAGGAAAAGGGGCCTGGTCACTGCCTTTCTGCTTTTAGGCCTCTGTGGCTTGAGTATTGCTCACCACTCTGGGCTTGCTCCCCTTGCAAGGATGGCTTAGCCTAGTTGCAAATGTCCTGTAGATGGTTCTCTAGCTGGTAGTTTGACCTCTCAGCCAGGGTTGGGGGGGGAGGTCTCACAACTGGCCTGCTGTACCACCAGCTTACTGAGCTAGGACCAAGGGGTTTCAGTGGCTGTGTTGTGAACAAGAGCCTCCTGCTCACTTGACCAGACACCATCTGTGCTGAGCTGTTCTGTGAAGTCATCTAAATTATCTCAAGTTGGAAGATTGTGTGTCTCTGTCTCTTTGTCAGTTCTGTAGCTCCAGAATCCAGAATTAATTTAATGTTGTTTCTGAGGGAAACTAGGGAGAGCTCAGGCAACTTCCTGGCTTCACTGTGCCATCTTGGCTCTGCCTCTCCTAAGTATTGCCAATATTGGTAGCCTGGCTGGAAAGAGAAGAATTTACAGTTCCTGATGCATGTACTAGGTCTTATTTTATCACTCATTCCTGAAGGTTCTGTTAGGGAAAGAAGATGAAGTATTGATTTTTATTTCCACTGTTTTTAACCTAGATATATTTTCTCTTATCATTAGGAGAGATTAAAAAATTACTACTGCTTTTTACCTTTTAAGGAAGATTTATTCAGCTGTTACCTTGCCTGACCTTCTAAAATATAAAGTGACAAATATGTTCCCAGTAATACACCTTGCTTCTGATGAATGATACAGCAACCTGATAACAAATACTGAGTATTAATAGGGATGGGTGAACCACTCAGCCAGAAATTAAAACCTGCCAAAACACATCCGCTTAAATATGCATAGTGGAAGAAAATTTTAGTTTTAGTTTTCTTTTTCTTTTTGAGAACACATTTTTAACAATTGTAGAGAGCCATGAAATTCTCCAATCATCCTTCCAAAGTATAGAAGAAACAGATTGTATTCTTGCACTTGGATGCTTCAGATCTATTTGCCCTAAGAGCAGGAAAACAGCATTTCTTCTGGAAAGTCATCATGTCACTCACCCACTTTTCATATGATATCATGAAAAATAATTTGGACTGTGAGGGATAGAGCCTAAACATTTGGAAGATCAGAATAGACCTCTTGTGGGAAGCTGAGCTTTATTTGACAGATTCTAGGAGGTAGAGCTGAGATGAAAGAGTAATACTGAGATAAGATACAGTCAAAGCAAAAGGCAGTCAGGAATAAAATATAAGACTTTTTGTTTGTTTTTGTTTTTGTGAGGCAATTGGGGTTAAGTGTCTTGCCCAGGGTCACACAGCTAGCAAGTGTTAAGTGTCTGAGGCTGGATTTGAACTCAGGTACTCCTGACTCCGGGGCCGGTGCTCTATCCACTGCACCACCTAGCTGCCCCAAAATATAACACTTTTAACAAGGAAGGTGAAGTAGGTGTGGTTGATATTAAGTGTGTGGGAGGGGATATTTCCTTTTGGGGAGTAATGTGGTATCAGTCTGAAAAGATAAACTAGAGGCAAAATGGTCAAATGGGGCTTTAAATACCAAGCAGAGGTATTTTAATTTTGTCCTAGAAACAAAGGTCAAACTTTCAGAATTTGAAGGTTACATGGTCACATGGTATACCTGTGCCTTGGGAATATAGACATGTAATGCAGAAATAGATTCTCCAGTGGACAGTGCCAGACCTGGATTTGGGGAAATTTGAATTTAAATTCAACCTGAGACACTTATTTGCTTTGTGATTCTGGACAAGTAACTTAACTTCTGTCTGCCTCAGTTCACTGATCTGGAAAATATAGAAAATAATACCACCTTCCTAGTGGATTTGTTGTGAGGTTAAAATAAGGTAATATTTTAAAATTGTTTTGAAAATATAGATCAATGTATCGATACTACTTATTTCTTAAATTAACTTATCATTGAATATGTTTCTTCTAAGAAAATTCAATTTTTTTTTCTTTGTCTATTTCTGACTTTTTATCCTCCTTTGCCTGGCACCTAATAGCCATTGAATACATGTTTGCTTTTATAATTCATAACTCCATTTTAAAATCCATTGTATAATCTCATTTGTCAAGAAGGAAATGCTCAGATGTCTTTTTAAGTGAAGCATTTTATTCCTGTGTAAGTAAAGAATTATACTGATAAAAAGTTTCCAATTCCCAATCTGTAAGAAAGAAGGAAAAAGGGGCAGGTAGGTGGCAGAGTGGATAGAGCACCGGCCCTGGATTCAGGAGGACCTGAGTTCAAATCTGGCCTCAGACACTTAACACTTACTAGCTGTGTGACCCTAGGCAAGTCACTTAACCCCAATTGCCTCCCTAAAGAAAAAAAAAAAAGAAAGAAGGAAAAAAAGAAAAAGTCAAATCCTTACACTCCCTAACACCATGAAATCAGATAATTTCTCCCAAAAAGCAGCATCCACACTGTCCTAGTCTGGATAGCACTTTAGGCCTTCTGTGTCATTGACAATGATGCTTAATACAAGTGTCTCTGATGATTCATACCAGACAAAGCCAGGCAAGGCACTAACTTCAATACAAATTTCTCTGCCCATGATTATTGAGCTACAGAGAAAGACTTCATTTTTTCCATTAGTAAGAGCACTCTTCTTCTCTTGCCCCCTTTTCCTAAGAGAGTTAACATCTCAATTCTTCTCTGCAACTTACCTATCCACTTCTGCTAATCTTCAACTAAATTCTTGGCACATTTTTCCATGGAGAATCCCAACACTTTGAGAATTTGATCCCTTTATGTTGTTGGGTTTTTTTTTTTCCCAGCAAATTTATTTTCTCCTTCTTAGTATCCATTCTCAGCAAATGTAGAACTTCTAGTTAAAGGAAGCTATTACCAAACCATGTGGGAATTAATGTCTGTATTCAACTCTAGAATTTATTAGCATTATAAACATGAGCTAGACCTCTGTGAGCCTCAGTTTCTTCATTTGTGAAATGGGAATAACAGAATCACAACATGTATTAAAAGGATTTCTTTGGGAAAAATAAATAAAAATTTAAAAATGAAAATAAAAAGATTGCTTTGGGAAGGGGAGAAGAATTTTAGAGGGTTTTACAATTATGAGTTACTTTTGTTTATAATTAAGTCCTTTTTAACCTTCGGATATATTTAGAATCAAATAAAGAAATGATATCCTTTTCAGATTCACTGCTGTTTATCAGCCTAACACAGTGGTTTGAAGAACTCACATCCCCTCTTAATTTTGTTGCAAAAGGGTTTGAGGCTAGTTCTGTTAAATGAGAATGTAATCTACAAATGAATAAATACTTCATTTTAAAAATCCAAAAAAAAAAAAAAAAGCAAATCTATGCACAGCTTCTAATTTTTCCCACCCACTTGAAAGAAATAGTTCCTAAGAAAAGCTATGAATTGTAGGAAGTTGGAAATCTTTGGTTTCTAGTTTCCCTACAATACAAAACCATCCCCCATCCCTTGGTCCTCCTATGATCATTTCTCAATAAAAATAGGTAAAGATTTGTTATCAGTTATTTACTTTTGAGGGGTTGCACTTTGTAAGTCACACTATTACAAATGCATATATTTAAAGCATTTTCCTCATAGCAGCCCTGTGAAATATGTGTTGCAATTAGCATCCTCCTTTTACAGATGAAGAAACTTGAGCTCATAGAAGGTCAGTGACTGGCCTGAGGTCATAGGTTGGTGAGTGGCAAAGAGGGAACAAGGTCCCATGTCTTTTGACTTTAATCCCAGCAGTCTTCTTGGTGAATTGTGCCATCCACTCAATGTGTTAACTGAATCATATTTTGTACTTTGGTCCTTTTATCTCTAATTCTAAAATGAAAAAAAAAATTGTCTCTCGTTAAAGGGATTTCAGGCTTCAGCAAACAACTGGGGAAGCTTAGGTGAGAAGCAAGGGACCAGTCTGGCCCCACTCCCATTAATGAGTCTGTATCCTGGTCTCCAGTATAAGATAAACAAGGGACTAAGCCCCAACAATTAATGTGTGTATGAATTCTTTTCCAGACCTGCCAGGAGGAGATGATTTTATGTCATGGTTTGAATTTCTCCTGGGATTGTCCACCCAGCCCTATAACAGATCTACTATGGGTTCCATTTCTTTCCGAATCTATCTTACTCCCTCTTTTTTTTTTTTTTTTGAGGCAATTGGGGTTAAGTGACTTGCCCAGGGTCACATAGCTAGTAAGTGTTAAGCGTCTGAGGACGAATTTGAACTCAGGTCCTCCTGATTCCAGGGCTGGTGCTCTATCCACTGTGCCACCTAGCTGCCTCTACTCCCTCCTTTCTTATCATTGCCTTAGTTTTCTTTTCTCCTCTTCTGATCTTAAACAATTCTTCCTCTCTTCTTCTCCCTTTGATCCATCTTCCCCCAAATATATTTTGTCTCAGAATAGTACAACCATCTTAATTAGGATCTAATGATATTTTCATTGCATTAAATATATACCCCTGATTTAATATCCTTAAAGAGCAACTCTGTGACATTACTTTTATATTATGTTTTCTTCAGTAACAAAGATGAAAGAAAAAAGGGTGTTGCTGGTATAGATTGTCTTCCCTAATGGAAATATTAATATAATTTTCCAATTTCTACTTCAGTGCCATCTTTTCTAATTTCTGTCCCCCAAATAGCCACTAGATTAATGTTCCCTGAACTAAGTCCAGTGACTCTCTTCTTACAATGACATTCCATAAGAAGGGCAGAGATAATGTTTACCCACAGGCTGCTTTTGGTTCATTATAGTCTACTCCTTGTGATTTGAGGCTATTAAAGATACAGGGGGAAAATGTGGTTTCCTGGAGTTACTCTGCAACAAAGTTCTGTGAATTATGGGATGTAGCAAGATCCAACTATTTTGATGAAAACAGTGAAAAGCAAAATAATCATCTGAAGCCAACACCTGTAATCTTATCTTCAATCATTCCTACTTTAGTGGAGAATAACAATGGAAATGACCAATGGATTACAGATATATATGTGCAGCTCTATTCAGGTGGGGAAACATAAGGCAAAACTCACATGAGGGAATCTGAGTTTGCATGAGGCCAAATCACCCTGCTTATTTTTTTTAATATGCAGATCAATATCTATTTATATCTAACTAAAGGGAACTATGTATTTTTATCTCTCACTAGATAGATAAAGAGATAGATATAGCTATATCTATATTTTTTCATAGTTATTTTCCCTCTTTCTACCTCCCACCTTTCTACTTAGATTGGGAAAGCTTTGAACATAAAGACTACTTTGAGCATTCATTGTATCCTAAGTACTTATTACCACCCAACACATACATGTCTTGATTTGACTAGATGACTTTTTTATATGCACTTCCTATTCCCCCTTATGATAATATATTAAGGGTTGATGTGAGAAGTCTTTCCATTGATGTAGATCACAATCATCAATAACTTGGTTGTTTAGTCTTGGGGAGCTGCCTGAGGCCCAGAGAAGTTATGTGACTTGTGTGTTGAAACAATACTAGTATCAGAAGCAAGATTTGAATCCAGGTTCTTAACTCTGAATCAAGAATTATATATCATTTTCAGTACCTGCCCTTCTATCTAGCAAGACTGTAGATTTGCAGTAAGTCTAGGACTACATCATGGAGGGAGTGGGACACTTAACATGCTTGTGGAATTGAATTCCTGGCAAAAGCATATGTTATTTATGCAGAGGTAAGCTATCAATCAAATAGGTCTCTCCCACACTCAAAGAATTTTAGTAGAAAGTATCATTTAGGAGAAGGCTTTCATCAAGGTCTAGGACAGACACAATTAAAGCAGACAATTCTGAAGTACAAGTTTACCAGTCTATTTCAAGCTGATGACAAAAAAAGATGGTCTTTGGCAGATGTACAACATTTTTCCCAAGGTTTCAAGTTCACAAATACTTTCAGATGTCAAGATATGTAGAATTTTGACAAGCACTGTGCTCATAGTAACCTAGGAAACTCAATCAACAGCTTTAGTAATCATTAGAAGTGGGGTTTATATTAGAAATGGTGCTGCATTTTTTTCTTGTCTAAGCAATTATACTAATTAGATTGAAAAATCCTGACATCTCCAATTAGTACTTACTGAGAAATGTATATCTACAAATATGGCAGAAGGTAAATACTGATTTGTGAAACTAGAATAAATTGCCTGACATCATGCCACAGGCTTGGAATAAGACAGCACAATATGTTAAGAATTTTGTCTAATTTTCACTGTTCTTTAACTGAGACAGTCACCTAGAACTTCAAAGACTTAATGAAAATATAAATAAAATATTTAGAAAGGAAAAACATAAAGTTTGGTTTAAAGTTAAATATTTAAAATAAGAAAAGAAACTATCAGATTTGATGCCTGGACTTAGGGTCAGAGGAACTAGGTTCAATTATCTCTGAAATACTAACAAGTCATTTAGCTTATTTGCCTCTCAGTTTATTCATTTATAAAATGAAAATTTCAATTAGTTGGCCTCTAAAGTCCTTTCCATCTTTAAATATATAACCCTATGAACTCCTCCAATGCTTTATTTTGATATCAAGATGAAACTATTCCAGTATAGCACAAGTTCTTTGAATTAAACTGAGTAAGGGATTGAATTCTCACTGTTGGAGGACAATTCTAGCTATGAATAGACAGTCTGAGGACCAAAGTAACAGAAAGATGAAGAATATTATTTTGAACAATCATCTCTCAACAAGCTTCCAGTAAGTCACAAAGGAGTTGTGCTATATTTCAGGTATCCGAGCTGCTGAAATCCAAAGTTGAAGAAATTATCCAAGAAATCTTGAATGACTTTCATAGGAAACATTATTCTTTTAAGATAAATAAGATTTGTGTTCTTTCTTATAATTATTTTGATTGCTTTGTTTTTCCCAATTTTAAAATGTCCTAACCTTGATGGGTTTTTGATTTACTTTCTGTTTTTTGTAGGTTTAACATCCATGCAGTCACTTCTTCTTTTCCAACAAAGAAGGGAAAATTATTTGAAATATTTTAATGATCTCAAATTTCTGCTAGTCTTTAAAACCTTCTCAATATCTACTAGTGGAACTGTTTCTTTAAGCTAATTAAAAGTTACAAAAATGTGCTCCAGTATAATTTTATTATTTATTTCCTCCTGTAATTCTTTCAACTTCTTCAAAACTTCAGATGCTATACCATATGGTACATATATATTAAGTATTGATATGACTTCATTGTCTACAGTACCTTTCAGCAAGATATAGTTTCCTTTGTTATCTCTTTTAATTAGATTGATTTTTTTTTCTTTTGCTCTGTCTGAAATCATGATCGCTAACCCTGGTTTCTTTGCTTCAGATGAAGCATAATAGATTCTGTTCCAGTCCCTTGCCTTTACACTGTATGTATTTCTGTTTTAAAGGTATTTCTTGTAAACAATGTATTGTAGAATTTAGTTCTTTAATCCATTCTGTTATCTGCTTCCATTAATGGGTGAGTTTATCCCATTGCTATTTATAGTTATAACTAACTGCATATTTTCTTCCATGCTATTTTTTTTTTGCTTTTTTAACCCCCCTCTCCCTTATCCCCATCATTTCCCTCCTCACAACTGTTTTACTTCTGATTACCACCTTCTTCAATATACCCTCCCTTTTATCAATCTCTCCTCCCCCTTCCATTATCCCCATCCCTTTTTTACTTCCTTATAGGGTAGATTTCTATATCCAACTGAGTGTGTATGTTATCCCCTCTTTGAGTCAATTTTGATAAGTAAGGTTTAAGCTTTGCCAACCCTGTCTCTGCCCCCCATTCTCTCCTCCATCATAATGTTTTTTTTTAAATATTTTTCTTTTAATTTTGGATAATTTATCCCCATTTGAACTCCGTCCTCCTTTTCTTCTTGTGCAAACTCGTTCTCACTCCTTTATTTTGTTTTCTGGTGGCACCATCCCATCAATGTCACTTTATATCCATACACTGTGTCTACATAAATTCCTAATTGCTTTATAATTAATAAATTGTTAAGAATTACAAATATTTAAAAATAAAACAATTACAAATATTGTTTTGCCATATAGTGTAACCTTATGAATTTATGTTTTTCTTTTTTGTTTCTTTTTTACCTTTTTATGTTTCCCTTTGGTCTTGTATTTGGAGGTCAAAATATTTTCTTCAGTTCTGGTCTTTTAGTCATAAATTCTTGAAAGTCATCTATTTTGTTAAATTTTGTGCATTTTGTCTCCTGAAAGATTATATCCAATTTTGCTGTATAGGCGATTCTTGACTGTAAACCTAACTCCTTTGCCAAGTGGTATATTGTATTCCAAGTCCTCCAGTTCTTAATGTAGGAGCTGACCAATCCTGTATGATCCTGATAGTATCTCCATGACACTTTAATTGTTTCTTTGTGGCTGCTTTCAATACTTTCTCCTTGACCTATGACCTCTGGAATCTGGCTACGATGTTCCTGATAGTTTTCATTTTGGGATTTCTTTCATACTGTAATTGGTGGATTTTTTTTCCATTACTATTTTGACCTCTGGTTCTAATATATCAGGGGAATTTTCTTTGATAATTTCTTGCAAGATATTGTTTTGTTTTTGATCATGGCTTTGAGGTAGTCCAATAATTCTTATATTTTCTCTAAATGTATTTTCTAGATCAGTTATTTTTCAAATGAGAAATTTCACATTTTCTACTGTTTTTTAAAATTTTGTTTTATTGAATCTTGATATATCATAGAGTCACTAGTTTCCACATATTCTATTTTAATTGTTAAATAATTATTTTCTTCAGTGACCCTTTGTACTTCCTTTTAAATTTGGCTAATTCAATTTTTAGGGAGTTATTTTCTTTGGTAAACTTTTGCATTTCTTTTCTGATGCTATTGGTTTTTTTATGATTCTCTTGCATTATTCTCATTTCTTTTCTAATTTTTTTCTTCTATATCTCTAATTTGTTTTTCAAAATCCTCTTAAAACTCTTCCAAAAAATGATTTTGGGGCCTGAGACCACATTACTTTTTTTCAAACTTCACCTGTAGCCCTTATGG